>NC_041382.1:439803961-439818151 GCF_002162155.2 Triticum dicoccoides
AGTGTCAAAAAATGTCTTAGATTATGGGACGGAAGGAGTACCTGCTAGAGCCTTCTATCGATCACTTACCTAGAGTTAAAATAGCAAAACAATTTCTTCAGCCACTACAAGTCAATATCACCCCACAAATGCGAGATTTGACCAATTGCATGGTTGATACAAATGTGTACTAATAATCTACTCCCTCCGTTCCTAAATACTTGTCTTTCTAGGCATTTCAACAAGTGACTACATACGGAGCAAAATGAGTGAATCTACACTCTAAAATATGTCTACATACATCTTTATATAGTAGTCATTTGAAATGTCTAGAAAGACAAATATTTAGGAACGGAGGGGGTATTTGACAAGCATTCCTCAGCAATATTTCAAGTTTTTCCCGACAGGCTTTCGCCTCGCTTTATATATAAAATAAAACACACCAAAGTACACAGGCGAACAATACAATATGGTGAGGAGGCCCTCTTACAAAGCAAATCAAAAGACCTCGCCAAGGCCCGACCAAAGACTCCTCAGCTCCATAACAACGCCCCCAAGAGTGATGTCACGAAGCATCGCCGCTGCCGAGTCCGAGCAAAGAGACAGAGGTTTTCACTTGGAACCTTGGAACTGGGACAAGACCCACGACAACGTATCCAATAAGCAAGCGGCACCCATGGGCACCGCCGGCGCCGGAAACGTGAATCTTTCGCTCAGAAACTCGTCTACACCACTAGGAGGAATCTTGGTCACAACCACAGCGAGGGCAAGCCCATCCACACAAGGCCTGGCATTCCCAGAGCAGAACATGGCCTCTGATACGTCTCAAACGTATCCATAATTTTTGATTGTTTCATGCTATTATATTATCAATTTTATGTACTTTTTATAGCAATTTATGTTATTTTTCTTGACTAATCTATTAATTTAGTGCCCAGTGTCAATTTATGTTTCGTGTTTGTATTTGGTTTCACAGGGAATCAATATTTAGGAAGGTCAAAACATGATGCAAATTATTGATGATTTTTTCTGGACAACGAAGGACCCTAGAAGCCTCGGGGGAGGACGAGACTTGCACCAGGGGGCCACACGGCCAGGTGGCGCGCCCTGGCCCTAGGGCGTGCCGCTTAAGCGTGTGGGGCCCATAGTTACCGCCATATCTCCGTTCCATCGCCATAAATCCCTATAAATACCGAAACCATCCGCCATATTTTTAGAAGAATTTTGTCGCCGCCGCAAGTTCCTATTTGATGAAGTTCCAATCTGGAGGACTGTTCCGGAGCTCTCCAGGAGGGGGATTCCATTGCCGGAGCCTTCTTCACCAACCTTGCTGATGGTGTCCCAGATAAGGGGGTGCTAATCAGGTCGGCTCCCCAACATGTGGGTCGGGCCAAGGACCCCCAAAACAACCAACCAATGGGCCACATTCGTTAGGCCCCAGGAGGAATCTTCCAAAGACTTGGCACATATTCCAAGGCACGAATGCAATCTTCGGCATGCTTATCTTCAGATGTAACTGACCATGTATAACCATAGGTACCCCGGCTTCTATATAAGTAGAGGGGTGTAGACCGTAGAGGCCAACTCATTCATACTCGATCTCCAGGTAGATAAACCTATACTCCATCATCAATACAAACAAGCAGGACATATGGTTTTACCTCTTTGAGAGGGCCCAAACCTGGGTAAACATAGGTGCTCCGTTGTGTCTTGTTACCATCTAGTCAAGACTACCAGATCGGGACCTGTCGTGGTTTTGTCACGGGAGAAGGACTTAGGTGTGGAGCCATCGCAACGTAGGTTAGGTTGAAGGGGTTGAACGGGACAAGGACACGGGGTTTACCCATGTTCGAACCCTCACAATGAGGTAAAAGACTACTCCTGCTTTTGTTGACTATTGCTTGAATATTGATTACAAGGGAGCAGAATCGCTTGACCTAGCTATCGATCAATTGTTTCTTGAGTTAACCCGCCACAGGGTCTCGCCTTTATATACATAGGTCGAGCCCCCTGGCTTACAAGAGTCCAAGCCGGATCACACAACGTGACCAACTCGGTTTCGTTGACACCTGTAGAGCACATTTATAATCACCCAGTTACATTGTGACGTTTGGTAGCACACAAAGCGTTCCTCCGGTAAATGGGAGTTGCATAATCTCATAGTCATAGGAACATGTATAAGTCATGAATAAAGCAATAGCAACATACTAAACGATCGAGTGCTAAGCTAACGGAATGGGTCAAGTCAATCACATCATTCTCCTAATGATGTGATCCCGTTAATCAAATGACAACTCATGTCAATGGCTAGGAAACATAACCATCTTTGATCAACGAGCTAGTCAAGTAGAGGCATACTAGTGACACTCTGTTTGTCTATGTATTCACACAAGTATTATGTTTCCGGTTAATATAATTCTAGCATGAATAATAAACATTTATCATGATATAAGGAAATAAATAATAACTTTATTATTGCCTCTAGGGCATATTTCCTTCAACTGGTACACTGCGCCCGCTGGCGCCCGCCTGGCCTTGGTCGTCATGGCTCACGTCATATGAACCTCGCGAGGTGCACCTTGCATAGATATCTCCGTTCCTCGGGAGCCAGCCTGGTGAGGCCGGCCCCAGGGAGGACCTGGATGTCGTCCGCCTCGTGAGGGTCTTGGATTGTTGCCGTTGACGCAGGGCCGTACCAGGCCGTCGATGGAGCCATGCCGTGGGCCGCAGGTAGGCAAGTCTGGGTACTCCCGTTCCCAGAATGCCAACAGTAGCCCCCGAGCCCAAGGCGCGCTCGTACTTGGCTTCGAGGCGAAGCCAAAGGGCAAATGCGGAGCACCACGGGCCCTAATCACCTGCGGCCTTGGTCGACGCGTGGCGATTAATGGGACGTGGGCGCCTCCGCTTCCCCATGCTGCCTCGGCAACCGTCCGGCTTGATGAGACTTCACTTCATGCAGATAAAACCATCATTGTGCAAGATCATGGAGGCCGGCGGTTGGCCTCCCTCGGCTATAAATGAAGAGAGGGGCGGAGCCCCCTTGCTCATCTCCATCTTCTTGCTGCCTGCTTCTTGTTCCTCCTCTTTGCCTCGCCACCTTGCTGTAGTCCTTAAGGCGCCGACGAGGAAGTTCTCCACCGCTGAGAAGGGGAAGGTCCCCCAAGGAGGGACCCGGCTCGCCGCCGCCCAAGAGAGGGCGAGGCTGCCCCCGTAAGCACGTCGCGACCCCTGCGGTGGCCCCTCAGGGGCGCGGGCGCACTCCTTCAGGGGTCGGCGCTGCCCTGGGCGGCCGTGGCGGTGCTCTTTCTCGTGGTGGAAGCCGCCAAGGGCGAGGCACCCCCTGTGATGAGGGGAGGTGCACCATGCTTGCCCGGCCTCCTCGGCTACGCTTCCACTCAGCGAAGGTGCTCCCGGAGTTCGTCGTGTGGTCGGAGAGGCCAGCCGGCACCTGGCTCCATCTTCTGCGCTTCTTTGCCGGCGAGCTACCGGCCCTGGGGCCTAACGACCTCTGGTTGCAGGCTGACGACTGCTGCAGTAAGGCCTCATGGGCCGCGGTCGAGGTCTCCGCCATGGGCAACGTGACACTGACCCGCGGCTGGAAGACGTTTGCTCGTGCATGTGGTCTGAGCGGGAGGTGCACCCTCCACTTCAAGTACGACGGCGTCGCGACCCTCTTCGTGAGGGTGTTTGGGGAAGATGGAGGCCGTGTGGGGTACTGCCCCGAAGACGACGGCGGCGACGATGAGCTTGGCCTTGACGAAAGTCGTGGTGACGCTGAGGGTGAGCTTCTTGGCGACGACCATGGCTCGTCTAGCAGCGGCGGCTCTTCCTCCGGCGGGAGCTCAAGCAGCGGCGGTTATGACTAGCCGGCGGGCTCGCTTTGAGGGAGGTGTAACACCCACGATGCGGCTATATCTCCCACGTGTAAGAGCATGACTTAGAGGCATAACCGCATAGTAGGCATGTCGCAAGAGGGGTAATCTTTACACATCCCATGTACTGAATAAGAAAGGGATAAAGAGTTGGCTTACAATCGCCACTTCACACAATATATAAATATAGCATTACATCATCCAGAATACAATCAAGGTCCGACTACGAAACCAAAATAAAAGAAGACCACCCCTAATGCTAGATCCCCGATCGCCCCGACTGGGCTCCACTACCGATCAACTGGAAACGAAACAACACAACGAACACGATCTTCATCGAGCTCCCACTTGAGCTGGGTTGCGTCACCTGCACTGGCATCATCGGCACCTGCAACTGTTTTGGAAGTAATCTGCGAGTCACGGGGACTCAGCAATCTCACACCCTCGAGATCAACACTATTTAAGCTTATGGGTAGGAAAGGGGTAATGAGGTTGAGCTGCAGCAAGCACTAGCATATATGGTGGCTAAAATACGCAAATGAGAGCGAGTGATCCTGAAACTACTTACGTTCAAACATAACACCAAAACCGTGTTTACTTCCCGGACTCCGCCGAAAAGAGACCATCACGCTACACACGTGGTTGATGCATTTTAATTAAGATAAGTTTCAAGTTCTCTACAACCAGATATTAACAAATTCCCATCTGCCCATAACCGCGGGCACGACTTTCAAAAGTTCAAAACCCTGCAGGGGTGTCCCAAATTAGCCCATCACAAGCTCTCACGGTCAACGAAGGATATTCCTTCCAGGAAGACCCGATCAGACTCGGAATCCCAGTTACAAGATATTTCGACAATGGTAAAACAAGACCAGCAAAGCCGCCCGATGTGCCGACAAATCCCGATAGGAGTCGCACGTATCTCGTTCTCAGGGCACACCGGATGAGCGCTTCGTACAACTAAAACCAAACCTCGAGTTGCCCCGAGGTGGCGCTGCAAAGGACTCTGGTTTGGACCAACACTCAGAGGAGCACTAGCCCGGGGGGGTTAAAATAAAGATGACCCTTGAGTCTAAAGAACCCAAGGGAAAAAGGCGTAGGTGGCAAATGGTAAAACCAAGGTTGGGCCTTGCTGGAGGAGTTTTATTCAAAGCGAACTGTCAAGGGGTTCCCATAACACCCAACCGCGTAAGGAACGCAAAATCAAGGAACAGAACACCGGTATGACGAAAACTAGGGCGGCAAGAGTGGAACAAAACACCAGGCATAAGGCCGAGCCTTCCACCCTTTACCAAATATATAGATGCATTAAATTAAATAAGAGATATTGTGATATCCCAACAATAACCATGTTCCAACATGGAACAAACTCCATCTTCACCTACAACTAGCAACGCTATAAGAGGAGCTGAGCAAAGCGGTAACATAGCCAAACAACGGTTTGCTAGGACAAGGTGGGTTAGAGGCTTGACATGGCAATATGGGAGGCATGATATATCAAGTGGTAGATATCGCGGTATAGAAAAAGAGCGAGCAACTAGCAAGCAAAGATAGAAGTGATTTCGAGGGTATGGTCATCTTGCCTGAGATCCCGCAAGGAAGAAGAACGGGTCCATGAAGAAGACAAACGGACGTAGTCGAACGGATCCTCACAAACGCGACGTTATCGGAACTAACCCGAAGAAGCAACACCAGAAAGAAGCAAAACAACATGGTAAACAACCATCACATAAACATGGCATGATGCACAACCAAGAATGATGCATGTTCGGTTTAATGAGGCATGGCATGGCAAAGTGCAACAAACAATACTACAAATTAAGTGGAGTTCAATATGCAACGAGTTGCATATTGACGGAACACCACATCAATTATTTATCTCACTCTCGTTTATGTACCCAATAATGTTAAATGTTGATTAACATGGCAAGAGGTGAAGCAAATGAAAACTACCTATCTAGGCAAGTTTAAATGAGGCCGGAACAACAAACAACAAGTCCGGAAACTCCTCATGTGCATATTTTAGGTTTGGTACTGCTTTGCCCTAAACCATATTTTAGATTTGTTAAACATGCAAGAGGAGTGCACCATGTTAAACTAGGCATTTTTCTACCCCATTTATATATAAAGTTTGTTAGGTTTGGAGCTACAGTTATTTAGTTATGAATTAAAACATTTTAACATGGCATAGGAGCAAATTTAACCAAACAACATTTTAAACATGTCAAACATTCATGAAAGTTGCAAATTATTAATCTACACAAAATTCTAAGCATTTTTCATATTTAGATCATTTTAAACCGATGCACGGTTATTTAGTTATTCAATGCATGAAGCTGAGGTTTTTTTTGCAAATCTGTTTTACTGGATTAATTAGCAAATTCCCGGGCGCTGGAAAAAACATACACGGGCCGAAACTAGCTGGCCCAAAGGAAGGAAAAAGAAAGAGGCACTGGGGGGGTTTGCCTCACCATGGGCCTTGGCCCGATTGAGGAAGAAGGGTCGGCCTAGGGAACGAAGAATGCTGCTGGCCTCGGTCAACGCGATGCGGCCCTCGAGCGGCACAGGCGTGCGCTCGCACGCACACGAGATGCAGAGACTGCGAAGGCGCAGGTTCAGAGCGGTGGCAGGCGATGGAGATGAGCGGTTCCAGGGGCGGGACATGGTTCTCCGGCGAGGTTCTTGGCGACGGCGGCGGCAAGGGTCACCGGGTCCGGCGGGGTTCCAGTCGGCAGGAGAGGCAGCGATGCTTGACACTCGATCTGGAGCAGGGAAGCAGAGGGGCCCAGGGGCGTCGCGACGCAAAGCGGGAACTTGGCTGACGGCAGGGTGGCTCGAGGCGGCTGATGAACGGGGATGGCTGGGGCTCGATGAGTGGGGGCCGGAGGCGGCAGCGGTGGTGGAGGCCCGGACGGGGGCGCCATGGACTCCACCTGCGAGAGAGAGAGAGAGACAGGCGGGGTGAGTGAGAGGAAGAAGAACTAGAGGAGGAAGGGAAGGAAGAGGTCGCGCGACGGGGCCGGCCTGAGGTCGAGGTCGCCGGCTGGCAGGATCGCCGGGCGGCACGGTGACGAGGGGCGCGTGCTCCCTGAACTCAGGTGAGGTCGGGAAGAGGTGAGGCCTCGGGCGCACGAGGCTGTGGGTGCAGGACGCGGTGGCTTTGGTGCATTTGGATCGGGGCGAGGCACGGTGGAGGCTGGGTTGGTTCGGGAAGGAATGAGGGGATCCCGAGGAAACACAACAGCAGCGGCAGAGGGAATCGGCGGATGGGACAACTCTCCTACAAATTAGGGTTGGACTGATACATATATAGCATGTGGGTTACAGATTAGGGGCGACCTAGTCCCTCCGATCGAAATCTGAGGGTCGAGAAAAAAATAGGTAGGGAGTCTAAATAGGAAAACGGTGATGTAATGTAGATGTTTGGGAATGATCCGGACCCGTTGGTGACGACTGCCCGGGTCGGGTCCAGGACAGCTTTCGGACGTGCGCGCGAGGAGGGTCGCGGGATGACGAGAGAGGTTAGGTAGGGTCTGGCGGTGAATGGTAGTGGGCTGTGCAGAAAGCCTAGGGCTGAGAGAAGAGAAGAGAAGAGAGAGACCCGGCGACTGTTTCCGGAGACCGAAAACGTCCGACATTTTGACCGACTATATTGTCGCCATAGTTATCCGTTGGGGCATCAAACAAACTCTGAATGAAATGAAACATGGCAGACGGTCTACTGACAACAAAACAACACCGCATGCCAACTTTCAACCCATTGCGAGAACATTTTCCGGCCACTTATAAAATAATATTTCGGACGTGCCACAGGCACGCGCAAGTGTGGCTGGGTTCAGAACGGACAACGGAAAGAACGGGGAGACCGGGACGGATGCAAGTTTTGAAAACATGATGATGCAATGCACATGATGACATGGCAAGATGCAACACGCAAGCGAATGACAAGGCAACAACAACGAATAACCGGAAGACACCTGGCACAACGGTCTCGTGGCGTTACAACACTCCACCACTATGAAAGGATCTCGTCCCAAGATCTAGGATGGCACCGGAGGGAAAACGGAAGAGGAAGAGGAGAGGTAAAACTAATTGCTTATTTGACAAATGACCGAAACCAAAGAACCTTTAGAGGTTAAACAATTTCGAGAAAAGAATACAAGGAAGGTGAACAAAGTCAAAAACACTCTGTTAGAAAAAGAGGAACAAAGAACATTGCGAAAAACCTTGAGGTTAAATGCCAAGATAGATATTGGAACCACTCCGGTTAAAACAAGATAGAGAAGGAATAAGAATGATATAATTTGGACAATGCTCCGATTGAAAAGAGATGCACGACTTGATAAGATGAAAAGAACTTGAGGAGATGACACAACACTCCGGTTAAATGGATAAGCACAGAAAAGAACATGATCCTCCAAATACAATATGATGAGTGAAGAGAGCAATATCACTATGCCTCCGGAAGAAATAATAGACGATAGATCATTGGAATGACAGAATGGTGAAGAAAATGCCAACTTCTGCCACAAATGGGCTTGGAAAGCACCCTTCCAAGAAGGTTATAACGTAGTTGTTGGAAAACTAACAACGAAACGAATAAACTTGTAGTGGGCTTATGGAAAACATCTCAAAATTATGAGGTGAAATTCTGCCACTAACGAAAACAATAGAATGGATTAAGGTCAACAAGGAGATGACAAACTTATTTCACCGGGAGGATGAAAAAAGAACTTGGGTCATTTATGAGCACCATAATTTGCAACAATCCTTAGGGAAAGCTTTCGGTGAAATATAACCCAAGATAATTCCAATGAAGAGATTGATGGGTTGAAAAGATCTCTTGAACAAAGAGAAAATGATGGATTTAAATATCTCATTGCTGACACTTGTGAATCGTGAAACACGAAGAGAAATTGTCAAGAATGACATAACACCATCCCAAAAGATAAGGTAGAAAGAATTTCACTTTGGAATGCAAGATGAAGAATACTTGAGCTCCTTTGAAAAGAATCTCGATGAATACTTCGAGAAGGAATTAAATCCTGTATGAACCATCATGTAGAGCCTCCATTTAGAACTCCGGTAACAAAAGGATGATCAAATAGAAGGAAAGAGAGGTTGAAAACACAAGGTGAAGCCTTGCAATGATTGGATGAAGCTTTGCGACAAGATAAAGTGGAAACTTGGAACTCCAAAAGAAAAGATAAAGCATCTCGAACTGAGAATGTGATATGATGAACCACTCCGAAAATAAGAAATTAGAGCACTTGTATGAAACAATAATAAGAATTACGTTATGCGCATCCTTCACCAATTTAGATTGATGGTAAGCAACGGTTTGGCAAACTACTTATTCTCGTAGAAAAGACTAAGGTAGATATAGCGCCAACTTGGGAAGGTCTTCAACGAACCACCGGTAGGATTGGAAAGAACAAATGAATTGATATGATAACCAAGGAAGAGAGATCTTGAACGAACCACCGTAAGAATTGAAAAACGAACGAAGTAAAGGGATGAATCACCGGTAAGAATTTGAAAACGAACAAAGATACTTGAGGAAATTTAGATACAAGAGAATGAAGAGATCACGAGCTGATTAGATAATACTTGAATGATGCAGCAGTAAGATTTGGAGAACGAGAGCTGAAAGCTGGAATGGATAATTATGAGATGATGGGCTCCGGAGAATCAAACCAAAAAGACTCCTGAATTGCTCTAGATGGGTGAAAAGAATTCTCACAATCGAAAATAATTATGAGAGGGTGGAAACAAGCTAGAACCACGCTTCTTCAAGAGAACGAAGCAAGATTTAAGAGAAAATCTTCTTCGGTCTTCAAATGTTGAGGATGATGACGAAAACCACCACTAAGAATTGTTTAGACACTCCGGGAGAATCAAAAGCGAAGAGGTTGAGCCAACGATGAAAGAATTTGAAAGATCTTGGAGGAAGACATATGACTGATGACAATTCATTCTTACATCAAACTTAGAAATGAATTTGAGAATAACTTCGGGAAAATTAGAAGAGTCAGGTAAGATCCTGGGAAAATACTTGGGTTAGGGCCCACTCAAAAGAAACACCGTTGAAATATTTGAAAGAGAGATTGCGCCAGTTGAATTAAATGGCTTGAATGAGATAACAATCTCGAAAAAGGCTTGAACGAATACAGAGTGGAAGCACGAATCTTCGAGATATCTTTAGCACTCTAGAACAAATGAATAGCGAGGAGTGGATGATTAAGAGGTGCACCGGCATGAGAAAGCATTTGAAACGAGGAAAAGGGATATGATCAACACCAAAAGCTTGATTTGAACCCACTGGAGAAGAAAATGAGTGAAGAGTGACGAACTTGAAGCTCCGTTAGTATCTTCTTGAGAATCATCGGATAAGAACATTGACGGAAAGGAATGGAGAGACTTCCCATCAGTAAAAGGATACTTGAATAAGAACTTTGAGTCCTCGAAGAAAAAGGGTGGGTGGGCGGGAAAACAAAGGCAACTTGGAGACGTATGAAACAAACACCATTGAGAGAACTTAGAATTGATCTTGCCGATGTTGAAAATGATCGGATCCACTTGAAGAGAAACACGCCGGTTGAAAAGGATTGACATGAAAATCTCGATGATCAAGAAGGATTAGCATCCACATAGAAATATGAGAACACCACTTAGGGAAGGTATGGAATCAACACTTGACATTGAAGCAACTCGAATACCACAAACCAAAACAAAACAAAAGATTTGCTTATAGAATAAGCCGGAAACAAACATATGATAGATCCCATATCATATCATGTGTCTGTTGGAAAGATATTCTAGGATATACTTGAATTCCCACTTATAAACTCCCGAAACTATCTGGTTATGCAATCAGGTGTTGGGGATACAGGGGAAGCATAATATCTCACTCAAAACTAGCAAATCCTACATCTAGCTGTATCCATCCTTCAACGCATAACCAAGAAACCTTAGGAAATCGTTTACCTCAACCTTCGAAAAGCATCCGTTATACGAGTTATGGCAATACTCCCGAACTCCCGCCCCAGTACTGGGTGGCGTCAAGGTTATCTCACCAACAACTGCATAAAAGAGATTTTCGATGTCGGCGAACTCAGGTATTCCAGAACTGCAACGATAAAATTGTGACGACAACACCTCGGAGCTCAACTCACTGGGACACTGCCACAACCCCTAAATGTCAGGAGGCACCAAGAACAATGTTCTCGTCACAAAACCATCGGAACGATTCCAAGATACCCGCGTGATCCTAAATTTTTATAGTGAAATTTGAGAAGAGAAGAGTAAAAACTATACGCCAGGAGGCCTCACCACAGCGACGAAGGGACTAAGGAGTAAAAAGAATCCTACTCTCTGATATATATAATCCTATAAGACTCAAAACATTTTTCTAGACTCAACAACGTCAGCGATTTGATCAAGCAGGGGGCTCCTAAGTCAGGGAAGGCTCTGATTACCAACTTGTAACACCCACGATGCAGCCATATCTCCCATGTGTCGGAGCACGACTTAGAGGCATAACCGCATAGTAGGCATGTCGAAAGAGGGGTAATCTTTACACATCCCATGTACTGAATAAGAAAGGGATAAAGAGTAGGCTTAAAGTCGCCACTTCACACAATACATAAATATAGCATTACATCATCCAGAATACAATCAAGGTCCGACTATGGAACCAAAATAAAAGAAGACCACCCCTAATGCTAGATCCCCGATCGCCCCGACTGGGCTCCACTACTGATCAACTGGAAACGAAACAACACAACGAATACGATCTTCATCGAGCTCCCACTTGAGTTGGGTTGCGTCACCTGCACTGGCATCATCGGCACCCGCAACTGTTTTGGAAGTAATCCGTGAGTCACGGGGACTCAACAATCTCACACCCTCGAGATCAACACTATTTAAGCTTATGGGTAGGAAAGGGGTAATGAGGTGGAGCTGCAGCCAGCACTAGCATATATGGTGGCTAAAATACACAAATGAGAGCGAGAAGAGAAGCAAAGCAACGATCGTTAAACTAGAAGTGATCAAGAAGTGATCCTGAAACTACTTACGTTCAAACATAACACCAAAACCGTGTTCACTTCCCGGACTCCGCCGGAAAGAGACCATCACGACTACACACGCGGTTGATGCATTTTAATTAAGATAAGTTTCAAGTTCTCTACAACCGGATATTAACAAATTCCCATCTGCCCATAACCGCGGGCACGGCTTTCGAAAGTTCAAAACCCTGCAGGGGTGTCCCAACTTAGCCCATCACAAGCTCTCACGGTCAACGAAGGATATTCCTTCTCCCAGGAAGACCCGATCAGACTCGGAATCCCGGTTACAAGACATTTCGACAATGGTAAAACAAGACCAGCAAAGCCGCCCGATGTGCCGACAAATCCTGATAGGAGTCTCACGTATCTCGTTCTCAGGGCACACCGGATGAGCGCTCCATACAACTAAAACCAAACCTCAAGTTGCCCCGAGCTGGCGCTGCAAAGGACTCTAGTTTGGACCAACACTCAGAGGAGCACTGGCCCGGGGGGGGGGGGTTAAATAAAGATGACCCTTGAGTCTGCAGAACCCAAGGGAAAAAGGCTTAGGTGGCAAATGGTAAAACCAAGGTTGGGCCTTACTGGAGGAGTTTTATTCAAAGCGAACTGTCAAGGGGTTCCCATAACACCCAACCGCGTAAGGAACACAAAATCAAGGAACATAGCACCGGTATGACGGAAACTAGGGTGGCAAGAGTGGAACAAAACACCAGGCATAAGGCCGAGCCTTCCACCCTTTACCAAGTATATAGATGCATTAAATTAAATAAGAGATATTGTGATATCCCAACAATAACCATATTCCAACATGGAACAAACTCCATCTTCACCTGCAACTAGCAACGCTATAAGAGGAGCCGAGCAAAGCGGTAACATAGCCAAACAACGGTTTGCTAGGACAAGGTGGGTTAGAGGCTTGACATGGCAATATGGGAGGCATGACATAGCAAGTGGTAGGTATCGTGGCATAGCAAAAGAGCAAGCAACTAGCAAGCAAAGATAGAAGTGATTTCGAGGGTATGGTCATCTTTCCTGAGATCCCGCAAGGAAGAATAACGAGTCCATGAAGAAGACAAACGGACGTAGTCAAACGGATCCTCACAAATGCGACGTTATCAGAACTAACCCAAAGAAGCAACACCGGAAAGAAGCAAAACAACATGGTAAACAACCATCACATAAATATGGCATGATGCACAACCAAGAATGATGCATGTCCAGTTTAATGAGGCCTGGCATGGCAAAGTGCAACAAACAATACTACAAATTAAGTGGAGTTCAATATGCAATGAGTTGCATATTGACGAATGTAACACCCACGATGCGGCTATATCTCCCACGTGTCGGAGCACGACTTAGAGGCATAACCGCATAGTAGGCATGTCACAAGAGGGGTAATCTTTACACATCCCATGTACTTAATAAGAAAGGGATAAAGAGTTGGCTTACAATCGCCACTTCACACAATACATAAATATAGCATTACATCATCCAGAATATAATCAAGGTCCGACTACGAAACAAAAATAAAAGAAGACAACCCGTAATGCTAGATCCCCGATCGCCCCGACTGGGCTCCACTACTGATCAACTGGAAAACGAAACAACACAATGAACACGATCTTCATCGAGCTCCTCCTCGAGCTCGGTTACGTCACCTGCACGGTTATCATCGGCACCTGCAACTGTTTGGAAGTATCTATGAGTTGCGGGGACTCCGCAATCTCACACCTGCCAGATCAAGACTATTTAAGCTTATGGGTAGGAAAGGGGTAATGAGGTGGAGCTGAAGCAAGCACTAGCACATATGGTGGCTAACTTATGCAAAAATGAGAGCGAGAAGAGAAGCAAAGCACGGCCGTGAACTAGAAATGATCAAGAAGTGATCCTGAAACTGCTTACGTTCAAGCATAACACAAGAACCGTGTTCACTTCCCGGACTCCTCCTAGAAGAGACCATCACGGCTACACACGCGGTTGATGCATTTTAATTAAGTTAAGTTTCAAGTTCTCTACAACCGGATATTAACAAATTCCCATCTGCCCATAACCGCGGGCACGACTTTCGAAAGTTCAAAACCCTGCAGGGGTGTCCCAACTTAGCCCATCACAAGATCTCACGGTCAACGAAGGATATTCCTTCTCCCAGGAAGACCCGATCAGGCTCGGAATCCCGATTACAAGACTTTTCGACAATGGTAAAACAATACAAGCAAGACAGCCCGATGCGCCGACATCCCTATAGGAGCTGCATATATCTCGTTCTCAGG
>NC_041382.1:439818394-439832874 GCF_002162155.2 Triticum dicoccoides
GGGAGCGCGACTCCCAAGGTAAAAGGTAGGTCGTGGTGAGGCAAATGGTAAAACCAAGGTTGGGCCTTGCTGGAGGAGTTTTATTCAAAGCGAATTGTCAAGGGGTCCCCATAACACCCAACCGTGTAAGGAACGCAAATCAAGGAACATAACACCGGTATGACAGAAACTAGGGCGGCAAGAGTGGAACAAAACACCAGGCATAAGGCTGAGCCTTCCACCCTTTACCAAGTATATAGATGCATTGAATTAAATAAGAGATATTGTGATATCCCAACATATCCATGTTCCAAACATGGAACAAACTTCATCTTCACCTGCAACTAGCAACGCTATAAGAGGGGCTGAGAAAGCGGTAACATAGCCAAACAACGGTTTGCTAGGAAAGGTGGGTTAGAGGCTTGACATGGCAATATGGGAGGCATGATAAAGCAAGTGGTAGGTATCGCGGCATAGCAATAGAGCGAGCAACTAGCAAGCAAAGATAGAAGTGATTTCGAGGGTATGGTCATCTTGCCTGAGATCCCGCAAGGAAGAAGAACGAGTCCATGAAGAAGACAAACAGACGTAGATGAACGGATCCTCACAACTCCGGAACGAAACCGAAGCTAACGCGAGAAGTAACCCAGAAAGAAGCAAACAACATAGTAAATAACCACCACATAAACATGGCATGATGCACAACCAAGTATGATGCATGTCCGGTTTAATGAGGCATGGCATGGCAAAATGCACAAACAACCCTACAAATTAAGTGGAGCTCAACATGCAACTCCGTTGCATATTGAAGAAACACCACATTCCAATTATTTAGTTCGATCTCGTTTATGTACCCAACAATATTAGATGTTGATTAACATGGAAAGAGGTGAAGCAAAAGAAAACTACCTATCTAGGCAAGTTTAAATGAGGCCGGAACAACAAAACAACAAGTCCGGAAACTCCTCATGTGCATATATTAGATTTGGTACTGTTCTGCCCTAAATATAATTTTAGAGTTGTTGAACACGCAAAGTAAGGTCACCATGTTGAACTAGGCATTTTTCTACCCCATATACATATAAAGTTTATTTTAAAATGGAGCTACGGTTAATTAGTTATGAAATAAAGCATTTTAACATGGCATATGAGCAAATTAATGCAAACAACAAGTTAAACATTTCAAACATAGTTTAAAGTTGGATTATGAAACTAGACAAGATTCTAAGCATTTTTCATATATATGTTATTTACATCCGACGCACAGTTGTGAAGTTATTAAATGCATGAAGTTTAGGGGCTATACTGCAAAACTGGTTTCTCCGGATAATTAGCAAAATCATAGAGGCGAGAAAAAAATGGAATGGGCCGAAACTGGCAGGCCCAGAGGTGCATAGGGGAGGCCGGGGCTGCTCATCTGGCTGGGCCAGGCCCAGTCGGTTGGTGGAGAGGCCCAGGCAAGCCGGTTGTTGGAGAGGCCAACGCGGCTGGGCTGGATCGGGCGAAGGGGAGGCGGCCCACGCGAGGAGGATCTCGTCCCCGACCTCCCGCCGAGGCTGAGGCGAGCCTTGGTGGCGGCGGCAGGGACCGGTGGTGGCCTGAAGCGGCGGGGCGAGGTGGTACCGGCAGGAATGGACAGATCCGGGACTGGGGAAGCCGGATCCGGTGTCGGAGGTGGCCGGCGGCGCTCAGGGAGGCTCCAAATGCGACAAACGACGCCCTGGAGAGAGAGAGACTGAGTGAGGTGGGATAGATCAGTCGGGAAAGGAGAAGGAGGCGGGCGGCGTGACCTGGGTTGGTGCTCGCCGGCGGAGTGATGAGGGACGTCCGGGACGACGCGGGCGGAGTCCAGCGGTGGGGAACGGGGTCGCCAGCGGGAGGTTGCGGAGAGCTGCGTGGATCGGGGCTCCTCCCGATCGGTGAGGCGGCGGCGTGGTGCGGGCGCCTCGGGCCCAGATCGGGGCCCGGGCGGGCTTGGTGCGGGCCTGCGCGGCAGGGAGGAGTGGGGGGACGTGGCAGGGATAGGTGGAGGGCCCTGGTTGGCTGGAGCGGCCCGCAGGGGCGACGTGTCGCGCCCAGATTGGTCCGAGGCACGGGGGTGGCGGCGCCAAGTGGCAGGGTGCGGCTGGGCGGCGCCGGAAAACGAGGTGGAGGCGGTGGCTGATGATTAGGGGCGCGGAATTATAGGAGGAGCGGTAGGTAGCTGCCCAAAATGGAAGGGGAGGTGGTTTATATAGGGCAGGGGGGTTAGGATTAGGGTTTGGAGGGGTTTTGAGAGTGTTTCGGAGCGTCCGATCGCGATCCGGTGGTTTCGATCGAAGGGGGGCTTAGAGAGCTAGTTGTGGGCTGAGAGAACAGAAGAGAGGCCCGGCGACTGCTTCGGAGACCGAAACGTCCGACGATAGACTGGCTATACTGCCGTTATAGTTATCCGTTGGGGCGTTAAACGGACTCCGAAAGTGATAAAACTTGGCAGGCGGCCTACCTACACTAAAATAAGACCGCACAGCAACTTTCAACCCCATATGAGAACATTTTCCGGCCACTTATAAAATATTATTTCGGACATGCCACGGGCGCGTGCAAGTGTGTCTGGGCTCAGAACGGACAACAAAGAGAACTGGGAGACCCGGACGAATGCAAGTTTTGAAAACATGATGATGCAATGCACATGATGACATGGCAAGATGCAACAAGCAAGCGAATGACATGGCACGATGGCGAATAACTGGGAGACACCTGGCACATCGGTCTCGGGGCGTCACAACACTCCACCACTACGAGAGGATCTCGTCCCGAGATCTAGGATGGCGCCGGAGGGAAAATGAAGAGGAAGAGAAGAGGTAAACTAAGTTGCTTCCTTGAAAAACAAGTGAAACCATGAACCTTGAGAGGTTGAACCATTTGAGAAAAGAAAACAACGGAGATGATCGACATTGAAAACACTCCGTTAGAAAAGAGGAACACGGAACATTACTAGAGCCTTGTAGGTTGAAAGACATAAGAAAAGGGTTTCGATGGACAAGAAGTACAAGCAAGCACTCCGGTTGAAATGAGATGTACAAGGAACGATAAAAATCAATTACGGCAACACTCCGGTTGGAAAAAGAAGGCATAGCATATGAAATTGGCAAAATGAGGGCACTTGGATGAGAGTCCGGTTATTTCAGACAGACATAACACTCCGGTTAAAACAAGATAGAGAAGGGAAAAGAATGATATAATTTGGACAACACTCCGACTGAATGGAAAGAATTGAATATGAACTTGGGAAGATTGGATGATACTTGATGAAATCAACAACACACTGCCTCCGGAACTATTGAAAGAATGGCACAATGGGTAAGAACAATTTCAGATGACACTCCGGTTGAGAAGGGAGGCAAAAGTTGATAAAATGGGAAGAACTTGAAAAGAGGGCATGACACTCCGATTGAAAGGATAAGCAAAGGAAAGAATATGATCTTGACAAAACAAGATGATGGGTTGAAGAGGGCAACATCACAATGCCTCCGGAAGAAACAAATGAATGGAATGGAATAAACGGAGGAAAATAAGATCTTGAAGGAGCACACTTACAAGAAAAGCTAGAACAGAGTTGTTGGATTATCAACAACGAAAAGATAAGCTTGTAGTGGGCCTATGGAGAACATATCAAAACTATGAGGTGAAATACTGCCACTAACTGAAACAATAAATTGGATTGGTATGAACAAGGAGACGAGAAACTTATTTCACCGGGAGGATAAATGAAGAACTTGAATCATTTATGAGCACTATAGATAGCAACAATCCTTAGGGAAGGCTTTAGGTGAAATATAACCCAAGATAACTCCAACGAAGAGATTGATTGGTTGAAAAGATGTCTTGAGCAGAGAGAAAATGATGGATTTATATATGTAACTCTTGAAAACTTGTGAATCATGAAAATACGAAAGGAAATTACCAAGAATTACATAACACCACCTCAAAAGATAAGATAGGAAGAACGAATTGCACTTAGGAATGCAAGATGAAGAAAGCTTGAACTCCTCAAAACAAGACATGTGTTGAACACCATGTTTATTTAAGAGTATAGCTTGGCGGATCTTAGCTTCGAGATAAACTTGAATAATAATTGAAGAATGAAAAGAATCCTTGACGAACCACCATGTTGAGCCTCCATGAAGAACTCCGGATAGGAAAAGAAAACATAAAATAATTGAAGGTTTGAAGCGAACAAGATTGAAGCCTTGCAATGATTAGATGGAGCTTCGTGACGAGATAATGCGAAAAACTTGGCACTCCGGAAAAGAAAAGATGAAGCAATTTGAAACCGAGAATTTGATGAACCTCCGGAATAAGGGATTAATCACTTGGATGAAAACAAGAATAAGAATTACATTATGCGTATGCTTCACAAATTCAAATTGATGACAAACAACGGATTTGGCATACTATTTATTCTCATAGAAAGGATTAAGAGAGAGATAGCGCGAACTTAATGGACCACCGGTAGGATTTGAAAAGAACAAATGAGTTTCTATGATAAACGAAGAAAGAGAACTCTTGAATGAACCACCATAAGAATTGAAAATGAGAGTAGCAAAGGCACAAATCACCGGGAAGAATATGAAGAACGAATGAAGATACTTGAGGGTATTTAGATACAAGTGAACGAAGAGATCAAGAACTGATTAGAGGATACTTGAATGATGCACCGGTAAGATTTGGAGAATGAGAGCTGAAAGCTGAGAATGAATAAACCCGAAATGATGGCCTTCGAAGAATCAAACTGAAAAGACTCATGAATTGCTCCGGATAGGTGAAAAGAATTCTCGCAATCAAAACAATTATGAGAGGATGACATGAAGCTAGAACCACGAGTCTTCACGAGAACAGATATGATTTAAAAGAAACTCTTCTTCGGTCTTCAAAATCCGAGAATGATGACGAGAAACACCATCATGAATTGTTGAAACACTCTAGAATGACTAAAAGAGGAGAGGTTGAGCCAAAGAAGAAAAGACTCTGAAAGATCTTGAAAAAAGACATTTGACTGATGACAATCCATACTTACGTCAAACTCGGAAAATAATTTGAGAGTAACTCCGGGAAAATTAGAAGAGTCGGGTAAGATCCTGGAAAAGACCTATGGGTTAGGGCCCACTCAAGAGAAGACACCGTTGAACGATTACTTGAAAAGGAGATAGCACCGGTTGAAATAAACAGCTTGAATGAGATAACAACCTCGAAATAGGTTGAACAGATCTTGAATGACAAGACGAGCCTTCTAAGATATCTTCAGCACTCCGGAACAATTGAATAGCGAGAAGTGGATGATTAAGAGGTGCACCGGCATGAGAAAAACATTTGGAATGAGGAGAAGATATGATCGACAAAGCTTGAATTCAATCCATCGGAGAAGAAAAGAGAACGAAGAATAATGAACTTGTAGAGCATATTCATGAGAACCGCCGGGTAAAACATTGAAAGACACGAATGAAGAGTCTTCACATCCATAAGATGGATACTCGATTAAGACATCAGATTCCTTGAAGGAAAAAGGGTGGGAGGGCGGGAAAACAAAGACAATTTGGGACGAATGAAAGAAAACACCGTTGAGAATACTTAGAGTTGGTCTTGCGGATGGGGAGAATGATGGGATCATCTCGAAGAGAAGCGCACTGATTGGAAATAGAATTGGGATGACAACCTCGATAAATAAGAAGGATTAGTATTCATGTAGGAATATGAGAACACCATTTCAGAAAGGTATGGAATTAACACTTGACTTCGAAGCAACTCGAATACCACAACTCAAAACAAAACAAAGGATTGGCTTGCAAAATAAGCCGGAACAAACATATGATAGATATTTCGTTCAAAGTTTTCGTGGTGGGGCCCACATGGGCTCGATCATACAACACCATCATGTACAAGGCAGTGCACATGACATACGAAGTGTCCCCGAGTCAGCATAGCCAAGGACTCTTTAAGACACAACAAGACCACTGTAAAACCAACCGTGGATAGGCGGACCACTAGACGTCGAACCCCAATTTCATATCATACATCTGTCGGAAAGATATCCTAGGAGCTACTTGAATTCCCACTTATAAACTCCCGAAACTTTCTGGTTATGCAATCAGGTGTTGGGGATATAGGGGAAGCATAATATCTCACCCAAAACTAGCAAATCCTACATCCAGCTGTATCCATCCTTCAACACATAACCAAGAAACCTTCAGAAATCATTTACCTCAACCTTCGAAAAGCATCCGTTATACAAGTAGCAATACTCCCAAACTCCCGCCCCAGTACTGGGTGGTGTCGAGGTTATCTCACCAACAACTGCATAAAGGAGATTTTCGATGTTGGCGAACTCAGGTATTCCAGAACTGCAATGATAAAATTGTGATGACAACATCTCGGAGCTCAACTCCCCGGGAAACTGCCACAACCCCTAAATGTCAGGAGGCACCAAGAACAATGTTCTCGTCACAAAACCATCGAAACGATTCCAAGATACCCGCGTGATCCTAAATTTTTTTTCGTGAAATTTGAGAAGAGAAGAGTTAAAACTCTACGTCAGGAGGCCTCACCAGAGCGACTGGGGAAGCCGGATCCGGTGTCGGAGGTGGCCGGCGGCGCTCAGGGAGGCTCCAAATGCGACGAACGACGCCCTGGAGAGAGAGAGACTGAGTGAGGTGGGAGAGATCAGTCGGGAAAGGAGAAGGAGGCGGGCGGCGTGACCTGGGTTGGTGCTCGCCGGCGGAGTGATGAGGGACGTCCGAGACGACGCGGGCGGAGTCCAGCGGTGGGGAACGGGGTCGCCAGCGGGAGGTTGCGGAGAGCTGCGTGGATCGGGGCTCCTCCCAATCGGTGAGGCGGCGGCGTGGTGCGGGCGCCTCGGGCCCAGATCGGGGCCCGGGCGGGCCTGGTGCGGGCCTGCGCGGCAGGGAGGAGTGGGGGGACGTGGCAGGGATAGGTGGAGGGCCCTGGTTGGCTGGAGCGGCCCGCAGGGGCGACGTGTCGCGCCCAGATTGGTCCGAGGCACGGGGGTGGCGGCGCCAAGTGGCAGGGTGCGGCTGGGCGGCGCCGGAAAACGAGGTGGAGGCGGTGGCTGATGATTAGGGGCGCGGAATTATAGGAGGAGCGGTAGGTAGCTGCCCAAAATGGAAGGGGAGGTGGTTTATATAGGGCAGGAGGGTTAGGATTAGGGTTTGGAGGGGTTTTGAGAGTGTTTCGGAGCGTCCGATCGCGATCCGGTGGTTTCGATCGAAGGGGGGCTTAGAGAGCTAGTTGTGGGCTGAGAGAACAGAAGAGAGGCCCGGCGACTGCTTCGGAGACCGAAACGTCCGACGATAGACTGGCTATACTGCCGTTATAGTTATCCGTTGGGGCGTTAAACGGACTCCGAAAGTGATAAAACTTGGCAGGCGGCCTACCTACACTAAAATAAGACCGCACAACAACTTTCAACCCCATATGAGAACATTTTCCGGCCACTTATAAAATATTATTTCGGACATGCCACGGGCGCGTGCAAGTGTGTCTGGGCTCAGAACGGACAACAAAGAGAACTGGGAGACCCGGACGAATGCAAGTTTTGAAAACATGATGATGCAATGCACATGATGACATGGCAAGATGCAACAAGCAAGCGAATGACATGGCACGATGGCGAATAACTGGGAGACACCTGGCACATCGGTCTCGGGGCGTCACAACACTCCACCACTACGAGAGGATCTCGTCCCGAGATCTAGGATGGCGCCGGAGGGAAAATGAAGAGGAAGAGAAGAGGTAAACTAAGTTGCTTCCTTGAAAAACAAGTGAAACCATGAACCTTGAGAGGTTGAACCATTTGAGAAAAGAAAACAACGGAGATGATCGAAATTGAAAACACTCCGTTAGAAAAGAGGAACACGGAACATTACTAGAGCCTCGTAGGTTGAAAGACATAAGAAAAGGGTTTCGATGGACAAGAAGTACAAGCAAGCACTCCGGTTGAAATGAGATGTACAAGGAACGATAAAAATCAATTACGGCAACACTCCGGTTGGAAAAAGAAGGCATAGCATATGAAATTGGCAAAATGAGGGCACTTGGATGAGAGTCCGGTTATTTCAGACAGACATAACACTCCGGTTAAAACAAGATAGAGAAGGGAAAAGAATGATATAATTTGGACAACACTCCGACTGAATGGAAAGAATTGAATATGAACTTGGGAAGATTGGATGATACTTGATGAAATCAACAACACACTGCCTCCGGAACTATTGAAAGAATGGCACAATGGGTAAGAACAATTTCAGATGACACTCCGGTTGAGAAGGGAGGCAAAATTTGATAAAATGGGAAGAACTTTAAAAGAGGGCATGACACTCTGATTGAAAGGATAAGCAAAGGAAAGAACATGATCTTGACAAAACAAGATGATGGGTTGAAGAGGGCAACATCACAATGCCTCCGGAAGAAACAAATGAATGGAATGGAATAAACGGAGGAAAACAAGATCTTGAAGGAGCACACTTACAAGAAAAGCTAGAACAGAGTTGTTGGATTATCAACAACGAAAAGATAAGCTTGTAGTGGGCTTATGGAGAACATATCAAAACTATGAGGTGAAATACTGCCACTAACTGAAATAATAAATTGGATTGGTATGAACAAGGAGATGAGAAACTTATTTCACCGGGAGGATAAATGAAGAACTTGGATCATTTATGAGCACTATAGATAGCAACAATCCTTAGGGAAGGCTTTAGGTGAAATATAACCCAAGATAACTCCAATGAAGAGATTGATTGGTTGAAAAGATGTCTTGAGCAGAGAGAAAATGATGGATTTATATATGTAACTCTTGAAAACTTGTGAATCATGAAAATACGAAAGGAAATTACCAAGAATGACATAACACCACCTCAAAAGATAAGATAGGAAGAACGAATTGCACTTCAGAATGCAAGATGAAGAAAGCTTGAACTCCTCAAAATAAGACATGTGTTGAACACCATGTTTATTTAAGAGTATAGCTTGGCGGATCTTAGCTTCGAGATAAACTTGAAGAATAATTGAAGAATGAAAAGAATCCTTGACGAACCACCATGTTGAGCCTCCATGAAGAACTCCGGATAGGAAAAGAAAACATAAAATAATTGAAGGTTTGAAGCGAACAAGATTGAAGCCTTGCAATGATTAGATGGAGCTTCGTGACGAGATAATGCGGAAAACTTGGCACTCCGGAAAAGAAAAGATGAAGCAATTTGAAACCGAGAATTTGATGAACCTCCGGAATAAGGGATTAATCACTTGGATGAAAACAAGAATAAGAATTACATTATGCGTATGCTTCACCAATTCAAATTGATGACAAACAACGGATTTGGCATACTATTTATTCTCGTAGAAAGGATTAAGAGAGAGATAGCGCGAACTTAATGGACCACCGGTAGGATTTGAAAAGAACAAATGAGTTTCTATGATAAACGAAGAAAGAGAACTCTTGAATGAACCACCATAAGAATTGAAAATGAGAGTAGCAAAGGCACAAATCACCGGGAAGAATATGAAGAACGAATGAAGATACTTGAGGGTATTTAGATACAAGTGAACGAAGAGATCAAGAACTGATTAGAGGATACTTGAATGATGCACTTGTAAGATTTGGAGAATGAGAGCTGAAAGCTGAGAATGAATAAACCCGAAATGATGGCCTTCGAAGAATCAAACTAAAAAGACTCATGAATTGCTCCGGATAGGTGAAAAGAATTCTCGCAATCAAAACAATTATGAGAGGATGACATGAAGCTAGAACCACGAGTCTTCACGAGAACAGATATGATTTAAAAGAAACTCTTCTTCAGTCTTCAAAATCCGAGAATGATGACGAGAAACACCATCATGAATTGTTGAAACACTCCGGAATGACTAAAAGAGGAGAGGTTGAGCCAAAGAAGAAAAGACTCTGAAAGATCTTGAAAAAAGACATTTGACTGATGACAATCCATACTTACGTCAAACTTGGAAAATAATTTGAGAGTAACTCCAGGAAAATTAGAAGAGTCGGGTAAGATCCTGGAAAAGACCTGTGGGTTAGGGCCCACTCAAGAGAAGACACCGTTGAACGATTACTTGAAAAGGAGATAACACCGGTTGAAATAAACAGCTTGAATGAGATAACAACCTCGAAATAGGTTGAACGGATCTTGAATGACAAGACGAGCCTTCTAAGATATCTTCAGCACTCCGGAACAATTGAATAGCGAGAAGTGGATGATTAAGAGGTGCACCGGCATGAGAAAAACATTTGGAATGAGGAAAAGATATGATCGACAAAGCTTGAATTCAATCCATCGGAGAAGAAAAGAGAACGAAGAATAATGAACTTGTAGAGCATATTCATGAGAACCGCCGGGTAAAACATTGAAAGACACGAATGAAGAGTCTTCACATCCATAAGATGGATACTCGATTAAGACATCAGATTCCTTGAAGGAAAAAGGGTGGGAGGGCGGGAAAACAAAGACAATTTGGGACGAATGAAAGAAAACACCGTTGAGAATATTTAGAGTTGGTCTTGCGGATGAGGAGAATGATGGGATCATCTCGAAGAGAAGCGCACTGATTGGAAATAGAATTGGGATGACAACCTCGATAAATAAGAAGGATTAGTATTCATGTAGGAATATGAGAACACCATTTCAGAAAGGTATGGAATTAACACTTGACTTCGAAGCAACTCGAATACCACAACTCAAAACAAAACAAAGGATTGGCTTGCAAAATAAGCCGGAACAAACATATGATAGAGATTTCGTTCAAAGTTTTCGTGGTGGGGCCCACATGGGCTCGATCATACAACACCATCATGTACAAGGCAGTGCACATGACATACGAAGTGTCCCCGAGTCAGCATAGCCAAGGACTCTTTAAGACACAACAAGACCACTGTAAAACCAACCGTGGATAGGCGGACCACTAGACGTCGAACCCCAATTTCATAGCATACATCTGTCGGAAAAATATCCTAGGAGCTACTTGAATTCCCACTTATAAACTCCCGAAACTTTCTGGTTATGCAATCAGGTGTTGGGGATATAGGGGAAGCATAATATCTCACCCAAAACTAGCAAATCCTACATCCAGCTGTTTCCATCCTTCAACACATAACCAAGAAACCTTCAGAAATCATTTACCTCAACCTTCGAAAAGCATCCGTTATACAAGTAGCAATACTCCCAAACTCCCGCCCCAGTACTGGGTGGTGTCGAGGTTATCTCACCAACAATTGCATAAAGGAGATTTTCGATGTTGGCAAACTCAGGTATTCCAGAACTGCAATGATAAAATTGTGATGACAACATCTCGAAGCTCAACTCCCCGGGACGCTGCCACAACCCCTAAATCTCAGGAGGCACCAAGAACAATGTTCTCGTCACAAAACCATCGAAACGATTCCAAGATACCCGCGTGATCCTAAATTTTTTTCGTGAAATTTGAGAAGAGAAGAGTTAAAACTCTACGTCAGGAGGCCTCACCAGAGCGACAAAGGGACTGAGGAGTAAAAAGAATCCTACTCCCCGATATATATAATCCTAAAAGGCTCAAAACATTTTTCTAGACTCAACAACGCCAGCGATTCGATCAAGCAGGGGGCTCCTAAGTCGGGGAAGGCTCTGATACCAACTTGTAACACCCATGATGCGGCTATATCTCCCACGTGTCGGAGCACGACTTAGAGGCATAACCGCATAGTAGGCATGTCGCAAGAGGGGTAATCTTTACACATCCCATGTACTGAATAAGAAAGGGATAAAGAGTTGGCTTACAATCGCCACTTCACACAATACATAAATATAGCATTACATCATCCAGAATACAATGAAGGTCCGACTACGAAACCAAAATAAAAGAAGACAACCCGTAATGCTAGATCCCCAATCACCCCGACTGGGCTCCACTACTGATCAACTGGAAAACGAAACAACACAATGAACACGATCTTCATCGAGCTCCTCCTTGAGCTCGGTTACATCACCTGCACGGTTATCATCGACACCTGCAACTGTTTGGAAGTATCTGTGAGTAACGGGGACTCAGCAATCTCACACCCGTGAGATCAAGACTATTTAAGCTTATGGGTAGGAAAGGGGTAATGAGGTGGAGCTGAAGCAAGCACTAGCATATATGGTGGCTAACTTACGCAAAAATGAGAGCGAGAAGAGAAGCAAAGCACGGTCGTGAACTAGAAATGATCAAGAAGTGATCCTGAACTGCTTATGTTCAAGCATAACACAAGAACCGTATTCACTTCCCGGAATCCGCCGAGAAGATACCATCACGGCTACACATGTGGTTGATGCATTTTAATTAAGTTAAGTTTCAAGTTCTCTACAACCGGATATTAACAAATTCCCATCTGCCCATAACAGCGGGCACGACTTTCGAAAGTTCCAAACCCTGCAGGGGTGTCCCAACTTAGCCCATCACAAGCTCTCACGGTCAACGAAGGATATTCCTTCTCCCAGGAAGACCCGACCAGGCTCGGAATCCCGGTTATAAGACTTTTCGACAATGGTAAAACAAGACCAGCAAGACCGCCCGATGTGCCGACATCCCGATAGGAGCTGCACATATCTCGTTCTCAGGGCAACACCGGATGAGCGCTCCGTACAACTAAAACCAGCCCTCAAATTTCCCCGAGGTGGCGCTGCAAAGGACTCTAGTTCGGACCAACACTTCGACAAGCACTGGCCCGTGGGGGCTAAAATAAAGATGACCCTTGGGAGCGCGACTCCCAAGGGAAAAGGTAGCTCGTGGTGAGGCAAATGGTAAAACCAAGGTTGGGCCTTGCTGGAGGAGTTTTATTCAAAGCAAACTGTCAAGTGGTCCCCATAACACCCAATCATGTAAGGAACGCAAAATCAAGGAACATAACACCGGTATGATGGAAACTAGGGCGACAAGAGTGGAACAAAACACCAGGCATAAGGCCGAGCCTTGCACCCTTTACCAAGTATATAGATGCATTAAATTAAATAAGAGATATTGTGATATCCCAACATATCCATGTTCCAAACATGGAACAAACTTTATCTTCACCTGCAACTAGCAACGCTATAAGAGGGGCTGTGCAAGCGGTAACATAGCCAAACAACGGTTTGCTAGGAAAGGTGGATTAGAGGCTTGACATGGTAATATGGGAGGCATGATAAAGCAAGTGGTAGGTATCGCGGCATAGCAATAGAGCAAGCAACTAGCAAGCAAAGATATAAGTGATTTCGAGGGTATGGGCATCTTGCCCAAGATCCCACAAGGAAGAAGAACGAGTCCATGAAGAAGACAAACAGACGTAGATGAATGGATCCTCACAACTCCGGAACGAAACCGAAGCTAACGCGAGAAGTAACCCAAAAAGAAGCAAACAACATAGTAAACAACCACCACATAAACATGGCATGATGCACAACCAAGTATGATGCATGTCTGGTTTAATGAGGCATGGCATGGAAAAATGCACAAACAATCCTACAAATTAAGTGGAGCTCAACATGCAACTCCGTTGCATATTGATGAAACACCACATTCAAGTTATTTAGTTCGATCTCGTTTATGTACCCAACAATATTAAATGTTGATTAACATGGCAAGAGGTGAAGCAAAAGAAAACTACCTATCTAGGCAAGTTTAAATGAGGCCGGAACAACAAAATAACAAGTCCGGGAACTCCTCATGTGCATATATTAGATTTGGTACTATTCTGCCCTAAACATAATTTTAGAGTTGTTGAACATGCAAAGTAAGGTCACCATGTTAAACTAGGCATTTTTCTACCCCATATACATATAAAGTTTATTTAAAATGGAGCTACGGTTAATTAGTTATGAAATAAAGCATTTTAACATGGCATATGAGCAAATTAATGCAAACAACAAGTTAAACATTTCAAACATAGTTGAAAGTTGGATATTAGGAAACTAGACAAGATTCTAAGCATTTTTCATATATAAGTTATTTACATCCGATGCACGGTTGTGAAGTTATTAAATGCATGAAGTTTAGGGGCTATACTGCAAAACTGGTTTCTCCGGATAATTAGCAAAATCACATAGGCCAGAAAAAAATGGAACGGGCCGAAACTGGCAGGCCCAGAGGTGCACAGGGGAGGCTAGGGCTGCTCACCCAGCTGGGCCAGGCCCAGTCGGTTTGTGGAGAGGCCCAGGCAGGCCGGTTGCTGGGCTGCAGCTAGAGAGGCCCACACGGCTGGGCTGGATCGGGCGAAGGGGAGGCGGCCCACGCGAGGAGGATCTCGTCCCCAACCTCCCGTCGAGGCCGAGGTGAGCCATGATGGCAGCGGTAGGGACCGGTGGTGGCCTGAGGCGGCGGGGCGAGGTGGTACCGGCAGGAATGGACAGATCCAGGATTGGGGAAGCCGGATCCGGTGTCGGAGGTGGCCGGCGGTGCTCGTGGAGGCTCCAAATGCGACGAACGACGCCCTGGAGAGAGAGAGA
>NC_041382.1:439833192-439863078 GCF_002162155.2 Triticum dicoccoides
AGAGACTGGGTGAGGTGGGAGAGATCCAGTCGGGAAAGGAGAAGGAGGCGGGCGGCGTGACCTGGGTTGGTGCTCGCCAGCGGCGGAGTGACGAGGGACGTCCGGGAAGGCGCCGAGGGAGTCCAGCGGTGGGGAATGGGGTCGCCGGTGGGAGGTTGCAGAGAGCTGCGTGGATCGGGGCTCCTCCCGATCGGTGAGGCGGCGGCATGGTGCGGGCGCCTCGGGCCCAGATCGGGGCCCGGGCGGGCCTGGCACGGGCCTACGCGGCGGGGAGGTGTGGGGAGACGTGGCAGGGACAGGTGGAGGGCCCTGGTTGGCTGGAGCGGCGCGCAGGGCGACATGGCGCGCCCAGATTGGTCCGGGGCGCGGGGGCGGCGACGCCAAGTGGCAGGGTGCGATTGGGCGTTCTACGTCTTGAGCTTGCGTTGGTTTTCCCCGAAGAGGAAGGGATGATGCAACAGACTAGCATAAGTATTTCCCTCAGTTTTTGAGAACCAAGGTATCAATCTAGTAGGAGGCCACGCTCAAGTCCCTCGTACCTGCACAAAGCGATAGCTACTCGCAACCAACGCGATTAGGGGTTGTCAATCCCTTCACGGTCACTTACGAGAGTGAGATCTGATAGATATAATATTTTTGGTATAAAGATGCAAAGTAAAAAGTAAAGGCAAAGTAAAAAAGCAAAGCAAGATTAAAGTGATGGAGATTGATATGATGAGAATAGACCCGGGGGCCATAGGTTTCACTAGTGGCTTCTCTCAAGAGCATAAGTATTCTACGGTGGGTGAACAAATTACTGTTGAGCAATTGACAGAATTGAGCGTAGTTATGAGAATATCTAGGCATGATCATGTATATAGGCATCACGTCCGTGACAAGTAGACCGAAGTGATTCTGCATCTACTACTATTACTCCACTCATTGACCGCTATCCAGCATGCATCTAGAGTATTAAGTTAAAAATAGAGTAACACCTTAAGCAAGATGACATGATGTAGAGAGATAAATTCATGCAATATGAAATAAACCCCATCTTGTTATCCTCGATGGCAACGATGCAATACGTGCCTGGCTGCCCCTTCTGTTACTGGGAAAGGACACCGCAAGATCGAACCCAAAGCTAAGCACTACTCCCATGGCAAGAACTGCCAATCTAGTTGGCCAAACCAAACGGATAATTCGAAGAGACTTGCAAAGATAACCAATCATACATAAAATAATTCAGAGAAGATTCAAATATTATTCATAGATAGACTTGATCATAAACCCACAATTCATCGGTCTCAACAAACACACCGCAAAAAGAAGAAGATTACATCGAATAGATCTCCACAAGAGAGGGGGAGAACTTTGTATTGAGATCCAAAAAGAGAGAAGAAGCCATCTAGCTACTAACTATGGACCCAAAGTTCTGAGGTAAACTACTCACACTTCATCGGAGGGGCTATGATGATGTAGAAGCCCTCCGTGATGACCGCCCTCTTCCGGCGGAGCTCCGGAACAGACCCCAAGATGGGATCTCGTGGATACAGAAAGTCGCGGCGGTGGAATTAGGTTTTTGGCTCCTGTTGTGATCGTTTGGGGGTACGTATGTATATATAGGAGGAAGGAGTACGTCGGTGGAGCACTGAGGGGCCCACGAGGCAGGGGGGCGCGCCCTAGGGGGGGCGCCCCCACCCTCGCGACCTCCTCTTTGACTCCTTGGAGTAGGGTCCAAGTCTCCTGGATCACGTTCGGTGAGAAAATCACGTTCCCGAAGATTTTATTCCGTTTGGACTCCGTTTGATATTCCGTTTCTTCGAAACACTGAAATAGGCAAAAAATAGCAATTCTGGGCTGGGCCTCCGGTTAATAGGTTAGTCCCAAAAATAATATAAAAGTGGAAAATAAAGCCCAATATAGTGCAAAACAGTAGATAATATAGCATGGAGCAATCAAAAATTATAGATACGTTGGAGACGTATCAGGCATCCCCAAGCTTAATTCCTGCTCGTCCTCGAGCAGGTAACTGATAAAAAGAGAATTTTTGATGTGGAGTGCTACTTGGCATAATTTCAATACAAATCTTCTTAATTGTGATATGAATATTCAGATTCAAAAGATTCAAGACAAAAGTTTATATTGACATAAAAATAATAATACTTCAAGCATGCTAACAAAGCAATTATGTCTTCTCAAAATAACATGGCCAAAGAAAGTTATCCCTACAAAATCATATAGTCTGGCTATGCTCCATCTTCAACACACAAAGTATTTAAATCATGCACAACCCTGATGACAAGCCAAGCAATTATTTCATACTCTAACTTTTTCAAAACTTTTTCAATCTCCACACAATACATGAGCGTGAGCCATGGATATAGCACTATAGGTGGAATATAATGGTGGTTGTGGAGAAGACAAAAAGGAGGGGAAGATAGTCTCACATCAACTAGGCGTATCAACGGGCTATGAAGATGCCCATCAATAGATATCAATGTGAGTGAGTAGGGATTGCCATGCAACGGATGCACTAGAGCTATAAATGTATGAAAGCTCAACAAAAGAAACTAGTGGGTGTGCATCCAACTTGCTTGCTCATGAAGACCTAGGGCAATTTGAGGAAGTCCGTCATTGGAATATACAAGCCAAGTTCTATAATGTAAAATTCCCACTAGTATATGAAAGTGATAACATGAGAGACTCTCTACTATGAAGATCATGGTGCTACTTTGAAGCACAAGTGTGGTAAAAGGATAGTAGCATTGCCCCTTTTTATTTATTTTCTCTTTTTTTGGGCCATTTTTTCTTTAGCCTTTCTCTTTTTTGGGACAATGCTCTATTAAATGATGATCATCACACTTTTATTTATTTAAAACTCAATGATTACAACTCGATTCTAAGACAAAGTATGACTCTATATGGATGCCTCCGGCGGTGTACCGGGATATGCAATGAATCAAGAGTGACAAGTATGAAGAAATTATGAACGGTGGCTTTGCCACAAATACTATGTCAACTACATGATCATGCTAAGCAATATGAAAATGATGAATGTGTCATGATGAACTAGATGGTGGAAAGTTGCATGGCAATATATCTCGGAATGGCTATGGAAATGCCATAATAGGTAGGTATGGTGGCTGTTTTGAGGAAGGTATATGGTAGGTGTATGATACCGGCAAAAGGTGCGCGGTATTAGAGAGGCTAGCAAAGGTGGAAGGGTGAGAGTGCGTATGATCAATGGACTCAACATTAGTCATAAAGAACTCATATACTTATTGCAAAAATCTAGAAGTTATCAAAGCAAAGTATTACGCGCATGCTCCTAGGGGGATAGATTGGTAGGAAAAGACCATCGCTCGTCCCCGACCGCCACTCATAAGGAAGACAATCAATAAATAAATCATGCTCCGACTTCATCACATAACGGTTCACCATACGTGCATGCTACGGGAATCACAAACTTTAACACAAGTATTCTTTAAATTCACAACTACTCAACTAGCATGACTTTAATATTATCACCTCCATATCTCAAATCAATTATCAAGCTTCAATCTTTTCTTAGTATTCAACACACTCAAAAGAAAGTTTCACAAATCTTGAATACCAAGCATATTATTATTAAGAAAATTACCATGCTATTAAGAGACTCTCAAAATAATTTAAGTAAGCATGAGAGATCAATAGTTTCTTTAAAAAAAATCCACCACCGTGCTCTAAAATATCTAAGTGAATCACATAGAGCAAAATTATAACGCTCAAAAGATATAAGTGAAGCACATAGAGTATTCTATCAAATTTTAACTCATGTATGTCTCTCTCAAAAGGTGTGTACAGCAAGGATGATTGTGGCATACTAAGACACAAATACACAAATAATACAAGACGCTCCAAGCAAAACACATATCATGTTGGTGAATAAAAATATAGCTCCAAGTAAATTACCGATGGAAGTGGACGAAAGAGGGGATGCCTTCCGGGGCATCCCCAAGCTTTGACTTCTTGGTGTCCTTGGATTATCTTGTGGGTGCCATGGTAATCCCCAATCTTAGGCTCTTGCGACTCCTTGTTCCATAATCCATCAAAAGAATTCACCCAAAACCTGAAAACTTCACAACACAAAACTCAAAATAGAAAACTCGTGAGCTCCGTTAGCGAAAGAAAACAAAAGACCACTTCAAGGTACTGTAATGAACTCATTATTTATTTATATTGGTGTTAAACCTACTGTATTCCAACTTCTATATGGATTATAAACTATTTTACTAGCCATAGATTCATCAAAATAAGCAAACAACACACGAAAAACAGAATCTGTCAAAAACAGAACAGTCTGTAGTAATCTGTAGCTAGCGCAAGATTTGGAACCCCAAAAATTCTAAAATAAATTTCTGGACGTGAGGAATTTATCTATTAATCATCTTAAAAAATAATTAACTAAATATCACTCTTCAAATAAAAATGAGAGAAGTTCTCGTGAATGCTAAAGTTTCTGTTTTTTACAGCAAGTTCAACAAGACTTTCCCCAAGTCTTCCCAACGGTTTTACTTGGCACAAACACTAATTAAACACAAAAAAACACAACCAAAAGAGAGTCTAAATAATTTATTTATTACTAATCAGGAGCAAAAGGCAAGGAATAAAAATAAAATTGGGTTGCCTCCCAACAAGCGCTATCGTTTAACGCCCCTAGCTAGGCATAAAAGCGAGGATAGATCTAGGTATTGCCATCTTTGGTAGGCAATCCATAAGTGTCTCTCATGATAGTTTCATATGGTAATTTTATTTTCTTTCTTGGAAAGTGTTCCATGCCCTTTTTTAATGGAAATTGAAATCTAATATTCCCTTCCTTCATATCAATAATCGCACCAACCGTTCTAAGGAAAGGTCTACCAAGAATAACAGGGCAATAAGGATTGCAATCTATATCAAGAACAACGAAATCTACGGGAACATAATTCCTATTTGCAACAATAAGAACATCATTAATCCTTACCATAGGTTTCTTAATAGTAGAATCCGCGATATGCAAGTTTAGAGAGCAATCATCAAAATTGCGGAAATCTAGCAAATCACACAAAGTTTTGGGAATAGTGGAGACACTAGCACCCAAATCACACAAAGCATAAAACTCATGATCTTTAATTTTAATTTTAATAGTTGGTTCCCACTCATCATAGAGTTTTCTAGGGATAGAAACTTTCAACTCAAATTTTTCTTCATAAGATTGCATCAAGGCATCCACAATATGTTCGGTGAAGGCTTTATTTTGACTATAAGCATGTGGAGAATTTAGCACGGATTGCAACAAGGAAATACAATAAATTAAAGAGCAACTTTCATAATTGAATTCCTTGAAATCCAATATAGTGGGTTTAGCAACATCTAGATTTTTATTTCTTTCAATCCCACTTTCATCGATTTCATCATTAAGATCTAAATACTCCGAATTTTTAGAACGCCTTCTAGGTAAAGGAAGATCATATTCAGTTTCATCAAGATTTATATTGCAAAACAAAGATTTAATAGGAGACACATCAATAACTTTTAGATCTTCATCTTGATTTTCATAGGAATTGGAAGACCACGCTTTAATAAAGGCATCTTTGGAAGCACGCATCCTAGCAGTTCTTTCCTTGCACTCCTCAATGGAAATTCTCATGGCTTTGAGAGACTCATTGATATCATGCTTAGGAGGAATAGATCTAAGCTTTAAAGAATCAATCTAAAGAGAAATTCTATCAACGTTTCTAGCCAAATCATCAACTTTAAGCAATTTCTCTTCAAGCAAAGCATTAAAAATTCTTTTGTGAATTCATAAACTCTTTAACAGTATTCTCAAATTCAGAGGGCATCTTATTATAATTTCCATATGAGTTGTTGTAGGAAATTCCCATAATTATTAGAAGGATTACTAGGATATGGCCTAGGATTAAAATTCCCTCTATAAGCGTTGTTACCAAAATTATTCCTACCAACAAATTTCACATCCATAGATTCATTGTTATTCTCAATCAAAGTAGACAAAGGCATATCATTAGGATCAGAAGAGACACTCTTAGTAGCAAATAATTTCATAAGTTCATCCATCTTTCCACTCAAATGTCACACCCTAGCTAGTTCATGCATTAGAGTGTTGCATCATGTTTATTCTTTCATCAGAAACCTGAAATGGGGATGACAGAACCCCCAGCCCCCTCTGAAACCAACTAGGGTTTACTAAAAACTTTTTCAATGAACCTGAAATGCCCTTCTAAAATGCCCATCATTTTTGTCCTGGTTCAGAACCCCTGACAAAAGTGATGCACATTTTCCTAGGTCATCCTAGGGTCTTTGAATTAAATCATAGATATTTGAATTTGGGCATTTAAAATTATATAAAATATTTAGATGCCCAAATATCTCCAAACTAAAATGTTTCATGTTGGAAATAATCCAACTATGGACCAGGAGTAGTTTGGTGATTTTAGGAGTTGCCTAAGTATTTTTAATAAATCAACAAAGCTGCAGAAGCATTAAAAAACAGAAAACAGGAAAAAATAGAAAAACTTACCTGGTGCCCAGCACCCGGCCCACCTGCCGGCCCAGCCCAGCGCCGCTCCAGTGAGCTGCTTGCCGGCCAAGCAGGCAGGCAGGTGCCCGACCGCGACCGCAGCGCGCGCCACGCACCTGCTCGCCGCCTCGCCGCTCCCCTCGCCCGGTGAAGTCGTGGATCGCTCCCCCTCTCTTCCCCGAACCCCCCAGACACCCCCTCTCCTCTCCAGCTCCTCTCTCTCGCACTCCCTCGCCATGGCCGACGCTACCGCCGCCGTGCCTACGTCGTAGCCGCGCTCCCCGCCGCCCGTGCGTCCTCTCGTCGTGTCCAGGAGCTCCGCCGCTGTCCACTTCATCGAGCAAGCCGAGCCCTGAGCGCTCGCAACGCCCGAGTCCACCTCAACGACCTCGCCCGAACCGCCGTCGCCGGAGATCCCCTTCAACGCCGTCGTCGCTCCGGTCCGTCCTTGGCCGCACCAAGGGCTTCGTCGAACTCCCCGTGAGCTTAGCCATCTTCCCCTCCCTTCTTTCTTGCTCCCGAGCCGTGTAGCGACCTCCCGGAGCTCAACCGCACCCACCACCGTGGAGCTCGTCGCCGACGTGCTCCCGGTCACCCTCCGACCACTCCACGGTGTCCATCATGCTCACCGCGTCACGTAGCACCTAACTAGCTACTCCCCGCACCTCACCGACCCCCCTAGCGACAAGTTCGACTTCGGCCGAACTCCGGTGGCCGCCAAAGTCGTCGCCGGCGCCAACTCCGGCCACCCCGACCCCAACGGACTCCACCAAGAGCTGCGGCTCGACCTCAGCTCCTCTCCGGTGGCCTCCGCGGCTCGTTTGGTTGCCGGAACGGCAAAAATCACTTCCGCCGCCGCGTCGGGCTCGCCGGCGGCTAAACGCCGGTGCAGCCGACCCGGGTTTGACCACGGGTGGGCCCTGGTTGACTCTCCTGAGTCAATGACAGGTGGGGCCCAGCCCTGTTAATTAAACAGGTTTAGCTTTAATTAAACTTTAACTAATCTAATCACACTGACACGCGGGACCCACTGTCAGGTTTGACCCGGACCGTGTCCCGTTGACCTGCTGATGTCACACTGACATCAGGCTGACGCAGTAATTGATTTTCTGGATTTAATCTAATGTAGGAAATTCCAGAATATAGTTTAAACTTCAAAAATTCATAACTTTTTATCTGTAACTCCAAATCAGACAAATTATATATGAAAAATGATCAGAAAAATCCAATCTATCCATCTGTACTATTCTCATGCATGATTAAACAAGTTAACTTGATGTTTAATGCAGAACAAGGAAAAACACTTTAAAGGGCCATGTATGAGTTTGAAATTTGAATCTTTGATTCAAATTGGTTCAAACCCCTCTAGCCTTAGTTGCATTAGCCCAACACACTCATATTGCCATGTTTCATGCATGCATCATATTGTCGCACATTGTTTGGTGATGGTTGTGTATCGGTGTTCTTTGCGGCAGGTTCTGCCTCCAAGGAGTACCGTGATTACCCTAACGAAGAACCGTATCAGTGCATCGAACCATCAGGCAAGCAACCAACCATTTGATCATATCGATACAATCCCATGTTCTCGCTCCTGCTCTCTTTTACTGCATTAAGACAACGCGTTTCAAACTGCTGTGTGCTACGGTAGTTGAACCCACTTACTCTGCATGACCTGTCATTGCCATAGTAACTAGATGAAACCCACTAGCATGTGTAGGAGTTGATTGAGCCATATGTATGTGTTGTTCCTACCTTGCTATGCCTGCTATGCTTAGAGTCGTGTCAGGTCTGGTTCATCTGGGTGATGGGCTAGAGTGAAATGATTATATCGGTAATGAGAGTGGTGTGGTGAACACGATTTGGTAAAGGTATCGATGAAAGGCCATGTAGGAGTACATGGTGGGTTGTTTCATTGAAGCCGACCTTAAGCACTGAGATCTGTATGTGTGATTTAAGATACAGCTACTACCATGCATTGGGCCCTGAAATATGACCCCGCTCGACTTCTTATCCACCCTAGTTCTCTGTCCAGGAGTTGCAAGTAGTTTCTGGTGTTTGTAGCCTACTGGAGGCCGTGGACAGCGCTGACCGTAGGGGTGGGCTATGATGCGGTAGGTACGTGGCACGGTGTACCGAATACCCGTTAGGTATCTCGGGAACCCTGTTCACATCATTTGGGGCTGTGAGCGAAACCTCGGCCGGGTCTCCTCATGGATGGAACCCGAATAGGCGATAAACCTGGACTAGAGACTTAGGTGTTTAGGTAGGTCGTGGTCTACACCCACGTCGGCTTTCGCTTGAAGTCTGCCGAGCACATGTCGTGTGCAGACGCTAAGTGGTGGAAACATGTATGAAGAAGTACACCCCTGCAGGGTTAACATGATCTATTCGAATAGCCGCGTCCGCGGTAAAGGACTACTTGGTTGCCTATACAGTTCATAGACAAGTAAATGGAAACTACTAAAAGCCTCAAGATAAGTGTGAGTGCCGAGGATGGCTCTTCCGTAGGAAGACGGAGGTGGATCCTCGGTAGTGTATTGAAGTGGTGAGTAGTGGACTCGTGTGCGCAAAACCATTTCAAGTTGGAGTATCGTAGGATAGCCTAGCCAAGAGTCAAAGCTGGCTTGCTGCAATAACTCCACCAACCCTTATTGATACTATGCATGTATGTAGGATCTGATGTAAGTCTTGCTGAGTACCTTTGTACTCATGTTGCTATAATCTACATTTTTTACAGAAGACGCTGCAACCCCTTCTGATGGGTTCTATGTAGACGTTGACATCAACGAGTAGGCTAAAGACCCAGGTGGTGACCCTGAGCTTGTGATGGACCACGTAGTATAGCAGAGGCTTTCCAAGCCTCTTTTATTTTACTAGTTGTCTGTACTCAGACAAGTTACTTCCGCTGCTGGCTTGTATGACTGTATGACTTGTATGTTGGGTCGTGAGACCCGTACCTCTGTGTATGATATGTATGGCTCCCTGAGCCTTAAATAAAGTACTTGTGTCATAGAGTCATGTTGTGATGCTTCGTTGTATTTGCACATATCGAGCATATTGTGTGTATGATTGAAATGCTTGGTATGTGTGGGATCTGACTATCTAGTTGTTTATCTTTAGTAGCCTCTCTTACCGGGAAATGTCTCCTAGTGTTACCGCTGAGCCATGGTAGCTTGCTACTGCTCTGGAACACTTAGGCTGGCCGGCATGTGTCCTTCTTCGTTCCTGTGTCTGTCCCTTCGGGGAAATGTCACGCTTTGAGTACCGGAGTCCTGTTAGCCCGCTACAGCCCGGTTTACCGGAGTCCTGCTAGCCCCGTGCTACAGCCCGGACCCACTTGCTGATGACCGACACGTTCGAAGCTGGGTCATGGATGCCTGTCCCTGTAAGTCTGTGCCACTTTGGGTTTACGACTAGTCATGTCAGCCCGGGCTCCTTATCATATGGATGCTAGCGACACTATCATATACGTGAGCCAAAAGGCGCAAACGGTCCCGGGCAAAGGTAAGGCGACACCCGTGGGGATACCGTGCGTGAGGCCGCAAAGTGATATGAGGTGTTACAAGCTAGATCGATGTGACATCGAGTCGGGGTCCTGACAGCGTTGGCATCAGAGCCGGACTGCCTGTAGGTTCTCCAAGCCAAACTGGTCGATGTTGAGTCTAGAAATTCTTTAGTTATATGTAGGGGAATTGTTTGTGGGTTGGAACGTAAGGTTCTTTTTACTCCTTATCTTATGACATTCTGATCTGAGTCAGTCTATTCTTCCACCGGGGGTTAAGGAATTAGGATCTTTTCTCTCTATCAGGATCACGTGTTACTAATCAGTAGTACCTTATAGGTTTGATGGATACAAGCCTAGTACAGTTCTACTACCACATCATGTTGTTAGGATGGACTCAGAACTTTGATATGATGATGTTGAGTGTGTATGAAATCCTTTGTCAAATGTCTCAAAATCCTTCTTGAGCATTTACAGCTGTTATGCTGCCGAAATTTTGCTAGAAATTCTAATGCCTTTGCATTATGGTTGTGCTTTCAGATGGCCACTCGCGACCTTAATCAAGTGGTTCGCCTGACTCGATGCCTAGATGTACCCGGCCATACCGCCATGTTGGTCAGGGTAATGACTGAGGCTGGATACCGTTGGTATCCTGAGTACACGGTCAAAGAGCAATTCCGAGACTTTAATCAAAGTCAGTATCTCTGCACTGTCAGGATATTTCCATCTTATCCTGGATCCACCGAGCCCCTTCACTGCTCCTATGGAATCGGGGTTACTATTGAGATGGCTGTGCAGGACGCCGCCTACTCTATGATGACCATCATGCGAGTCAGGTCTGGCCTATTTCGGGACTCTGATTTCCGGTATATGCCAGGATCACTTCCGAGAGAACAAGGGTATCTCCAGGCTATCTATGCTGACCCCACTCAGGAGGATTCACGGACTCGCACCACTGCTGAGATGCTCGAGGATAAGGACCGTGAAAATCGGGCCTTGAGGCTAGAGCTTTTCAATACCCGTGCTGACCATTGGGCCACGTTGACTCGGTTTGCACCGGCGGTGCAAGCTGGATATTCGGATATGCGCGATATCTATCCTGTGAGATCTGCTCTGCCAGACGTGATGGGTTGGCGTGATGTAGGAGGCATCACCCCACCTCGCGGTTCTCGCAGGCCACCGTCTGTTGGTCCAAGACCTCATCCTAGCCCCTATGGTCCTCAAGCTCCGCGGGATCGTCTGTTCCCGGATGATCATGTTGAGCTTCCAGGATATGGAGGTGACTTCTACGAGGACTACTACGGATCGGTCTGAGTTAGTGGTAGTATCACTAGTTCGTACTAGCTGTGTCGTCTATCGTCCTGCGTGACTCGTGGGATATGACCTAGTTTGTACCGCCTTCCGGAGGTGTAGAAAAATAATGTATAGGAGCTTGGGATGCCTCCGATGAGATGTAATCCTCTTTTCACCGTAATAGTACCTTGTTTGGTCTTGTACTAAACCTTGTATGGTGTGTATGACGATGGAATAAAAGAAGCAGATTCTGTATCTACCATGTCATACGGATGATCATCTTGCATTCCGAGTTATTCCTTACATTCTGTATCCTGTGTCGGAATCTTATCATTTTGACTAAATCATTGTCTTGTTTACCTAGGATGGTCAACACGCGCAATAACCCTGCTCCTCAAGAGCAGGCCGAAGGCAGTGAAGTCAGGAATGCAAATCTGCCTCATCCTCCTTCCCTAGCCGAGGTTATGATGGAAGCCGAAAGAAACAAGCGGGAGACCAACCGTTTGTTGGAGCGTATTGAACAGAACACAACACACCATCAGAGGACTAACGTGGTGTCACTCAGTGATTTCATCAAGTTACATCCACCCACGTTCCACCACTCCGTCGAGCCTCTCGACGCTGATGACTGGCTTCGCAGTATCTCTCACAAACTGTGTTCCGCGCTGGTAGCTGAGGCTGACAAGGTCACCTCTGCTGCATATCATCTTGAAGGCCCCGCCAGTCTCTGGTGGGAGAATTATGGAGCTATGCGCCCAGCGGGCCATGTCACTACTTGGGCTGAATTCAGCGAGGCTTTCCGTGAACATCACATTCCGGAGGGTCTCATGGACCGTAAACGTGAGGAATTTTGCAGTTTCACTCAGGGCCGACTCTCTGTGGATGCTTACAGCAGGGAGTTCGGTAACCTCGCACGATATGCCACTGAGGAAGTTTCTACTGATGCCAAGAAGCAAGCAAGGTTGCGTAAGGGGCTTAGTCCTGAGCTTCGCCGCGACCTCCGTCTGCATGAGTGCACATCTTTTCAGAAGCTTGTTAACAAGGCCATCAGTGCTGAGACTAGTCAGTCTGATTATGACGCAACACGCAAGCATGGCCGTGATGTGGGTTCCTCATCCGGTGCTGGCCCTCAGAAGCGCCGCGTGTGGGTGCCCAACACTGCCCTGCCACCCAGGTTCACACCGAGGCCATCCTTCCAGGCGCCTCGCCCCGTTCAATAGTCTGCACCAGCCAAGCCCTATGGTGGTCCAACTAACAGTGCTCCTCCACATACCAGTTCCGTGACTTGTTTCAAGTGTGGAGAATCTGGCCACTATATGCCGAGTGTCCCCAAACCAACCCCAACCAATCTGCTAAAGTTGTTGGCCGTGGCAAGCCGACAGGGAAAGTGTTCCACGCCAAGCCGGCCACCGCTACACGTGGCAATGTCAATTGTATTTCTGCTGAAGAAGCTCAAGAGGATCCCAACGTCGTTCTCGGTACGCTCCTTGTTAATTGCCACCCGGCATCTGTTCTTTTTGATACAGGAGCATCTCATTCATTCATATCCGAGAACTATGCTCGCTTGCATAACACCGCATTCGGTGACATGCCATCCTCTATGGTAATTCAAACTCCAGGATCCAAATGGCAAACCTCTAGGGTAAGTCATGGAAATGAAATCCAAGTCGACAGACTTGTTTTCCTTGCATCTTTGATAGCTCTTAAATCTTCAGATATTAATATCATCTTGGGTATGGACTGGATGTCAGCCCATCATGCCAAAATTGATTGCTTCTCTAGGACTGTTCAACTCACCCATCCTTCGGGGAAGATAGTCAATGTCCTGACCCGATTAGCCAAGCGACAGTTATATTCTCTTAACGCCAGCCCTTTACCAGACCTTGAGGACGTTCCGGTAGTCCGTGACTTTCCGGATGTCTTTCCAGAGGAATTGCCAGGTGTTCCACCTGACAGGGATGTGGAGTTCGTAATAGACCTCATTCCAGGAACCGTCCCGATTGCTAGAAGACCTTATAAGATGGCACCACTAGAACTAGCCGAGCTTAAGAAACAACTCGATGAGTCCTTGAAAAAGGGTTTCATCCGACCTAGTTCATCTCTGTGGGCTTGCCCCGTCCTCTTCGTCAAGAAGAAGGATGGTACGGACCGGATGGTTGTAGATTATCGACCTGTCAATTTGGTCACAATCAAGAACAAATATCCGCTCCCCAGGATCAATGACCTGTATGATCAGCTCGCTGGATCCTCAATCTTCTCCAAAATGGATTTGAGGTTGGGCTACCATCAAATCAAAATCAGGAACGGGGACATTCCTAAAACGGCCTTTGTTACTCGTTATGGCTAATACGAGTACACCATCATGTCCTTCGGTTTAACCAATGCTCCAGCCACCTTTTCTCGGTTAATGAACTCAATCTTCATGGAGTATTTGGATAAATTCGTCGTGGTTTACCTCCATGATATACTCATCTACTCCAAGAATGAGGAAGAACATGCCAAACATCTAAGGCTAGTGTTGAAGAAACTTCGAGAGCATCGCCTTTATGCCAAATTTTCTAAATGTGAATTCTGGTTGTCAGAAGTGACCTATCTGGGTCATGTAATATCTGGTAAAGGTATTGCTGTTAACCCTGAGCGAGTTCAAGCCGTCCTTAATTGGACTCCACCTGAATCGGTCAAGCAAGTTCGGAGTTTTCTGGGCTTAGCGAGCTATTGCCATCGCTTTGTCGAGAACTTCTCCAAAGTTGCTAAACCTCTAACCGAACTCCTCAAGAAAGATAAAAAGTTCGAGTGGACTCCACAATGTGAGCACAGCTTTCAGGAACTGAAAAGACGCCTGACTTCTGCTCCCGTACTGGTACCGCCAGACTTCTCCAAGGACTTCGTTATCTACTGCGACGCCTCGCGACAAGGACTAGGTTGCATTCTCATGCAAGATCGACACGTAATTGCTTACGCTTCACGGCAATTGCACCCACATGAGGAGAATTATCCTACTCATGATCTAGAGCTTGCAGCCGTAGTCTATGCACTTAAAACCTGGCGACATTACCTTCTTGGTAATCGTTGCGAAATATTCACTGATCACCAAAGTCTGAAGTATATCTTCACCCAACCGGATTTGAATCTCAGGCAAAGACGTTGGGTTGAGTTGATCACATATTTCGACTTAGGAATAACTTACACCCCAGGGAAAGCCAACGTCATGGCTGATGCGCTAAGTCGTAAATCTTATTGTGACAACCTGATGTTACAACAAAGTCAACCGCTTCTCCATGAGGAAATTCGGAAGCTTAACCTTCACATTGTTCCTCAAGGATTTCTTTCCACCTTGGTGGCGAAACCTACTCTTACGGATCAAATTATCGCTGCCCAAAAGCAAGATAAGGGAATATCTAAAATCAAGGAGAACATTGCTAGCGGAGGTGCTAGTTGTTTCTCCACAAATGGTCATGGTGTTGTGTACTTTGAGAACCGTTTAGTGGTTCCCAAGAACCAGCATCTATGGCAGTTGATCCTTAAGGAGGCTCATGAATCTCCTCTCACCATTCATCCCGGTAGTACCAAGATGTATCAGGACCTACGCCAGAGGTTCTGGTGGACTAGGATGAAGAGAGAAATTGCTCAGTATATTGCTAATTGCGACGTCTGCCGTCGTGTAAAAGCAGAGCATCAACGGCCTGCTGGCACCCTTCAACCCTTAGCTATTCCTGAATGGAAATGGGATAAAATTGGTATGGATTTCATTACCGGTTTTCCCAGAACCAAGAGAGGGAATAATGCTATCTTCGTCGTTGTCGATCGCCTTTCCAAAGTGGCCCATTTCTTACCTGTTCGTGAGAGTATAACCGCTAGCCAGTTGGCAGACTTATACATCTCCCGAATAGTGTCTCTCCATGGTGTTCCTTTGGAAATTAACTCGGATCGAGGAAGTCTTTTCACCTCTCGATTTTGGGAAAGTTTCCAAAATGCTATGGGAACCCGCCTTTCCTTTAGCACCACTTTTCACCCTCAATCGAGTGGTCAGGTAGAACGCGTCAACCAGATCCTAGAAGACATGCTTCGAGCCTCTGTTATCTCATTCGGAATGGAGTGGGAGAAGTGCCTTCCATTTGCCGAATTCGCTTACAACAACAGCTATCAATCTAGCTTGGGTAAAGCCCCTTTTGAAGTTCTCTATGGACGACGGTGTCGAACACCCCTTAACTGGTCAGAAACCGGGGAAATACAATTCTTTGGCCCGGATATGATTCAGGAAGCAGAAGAGCAAGTTCGCATCGTTCATGAAAAGTTGAAAACAGCCCAATCTCGTCAAAAGAGTCAATATGACCGAAAACATAAGGCTATGACTTTCGAGGTTGACGAGAAGGCTTACCTTCGGGTTACTCCTTTGAAGGGAACCCATCGTTTCGGTATCAAAGGCAAATTGGCTCCTCGTTACATTGGACCTTTCCGTATTCTCGCTAAACGAGGAGAAGTTGCCTACCAGTTGGAACTACCTCCACATCTCTCCAGAGTCCACGATGTCTTCCACGTTTCTCAACTCAGGCGTTGCTTCTCGGATCGTATCCGTGGAGTGGACCACGAAACGCTTGATCTCCAAGATAATCTTACGTATCGAGAGTACCCCATTCGTATCCTCGATCAGGCCGAGCGTACCACTCGACGTCATAATATCAAGTTTCTCAAAGTTCAATGGTCGCACCATTCTGAGGATGAAGCAACTTGGGAAAGGGAGGATCGTCTTCGACTTGAGTATCCTGCCTTCTTCCTGGAGGAACCCAAATCTCGGGACGAGATTCTTTTGAGTGGGGGTGAGTTGTCACACCCTAGCTAGTTCATGCATTAGAGTGTTGCATCATGTTTATTCTTTCATCAGAAACCTGAAATGGGGATGACAGAACCCCCAGCCCCCTCTGAAACCAACTAGGGTTTACTAAAAACTTTTTCAATGAACCTGAAATGCCCTTCTAAAATGCCCATCATTTTTGTCCTGGTTCAGAACCCCTGACAAAAGTGATGCACATTTTCCTAGGTCATCCTAGGGTCTTTGAATTAAATCATAGATATTTGAATTTGGGCATTTAAAATTATATAAAATATTCAGATGCCCAAATATCTCCAAACTAAAATGTTTCACGTTGGAACCAACGCTGTCAGGACCCCGACTCGATGTCACATCGATCTAGCTTGTAACACCTCATATCACTTTGCGGCCTCACGCACGGTATCCCCACGGGTGTCGCCTTACCTTTTCTCGGGACCGTTTGCACCTTTTGGCTCACGTATATGATAGTGTCGCTAGCATCCATATGATAAGGAGCCCGGGCTGACATGACTAGTTGTAAACCCAAAGTGGCACAGACTTACAGGGACAGGCATCCATGACCCAGCTTCGAACGTGTCGGTCATCAGCAAGTGGGTCCGGGCTGTAGCACTGGGCTAGCAGGACTCCGGTAAACCGGGCTGTAGCGGGCTAACAGGACTCCGGTACTCAATGCGTGACATTTCCCCGAAGGGACAGACACAGGAACGAAGAAGGACACATGCCGTCCAGCCTAAGTGTTCCAGAGCAGTAGCAAGCTACCATGGCTCAACGGTAACACTAGGAGACATTTCCCGGTAAGAGAGGCTACTAAAGATAAACAACTAGATAGTCAGATCCCACACATACCAAGCATTTCAATAACATACACACAATATGCTCGATATGTGCAAATACAACATGGCATCACAACATGACTCTACGACACAAGTACTTTATTTAAGGCTCAGAGAGCCATACATAACATACACATAGGTACGGGTCACACGACCCAGCATTCAAGTCATACAGTCATACAAACCAGCAACGGAAGTAGCTTGTCTGGGTACAGACAACTAGTAAAATAAAAGAGGCTTGGAAAGCCTAGCTATACTACGTGGTCCTTCACAAGCTCAGGATCACCACCTGGGCCTTAGCCTACTCATTGATGTCAACGTCTACGAAGAACCCATCAGAAGGGGTTGCAGCGTCTTCTGTAAAAATGTAAATTATAGCAACATGAGTACAAAGGTACTCAGCAAGACTTACATCAGATCCTACATACATGCACATTATCAAGAAGGGTTGGTGGAGTTGTTGCAGCAAGCCAGCTTTGACTCTTGGCTAGGCTATCCTACGTGACTCCAACTTGAAATGGTTTTGCGCACACGAGTCCACTACTCACCACTTCAATACACTACCGAGGATCCACCTCCGTCTTCCTACGGAAGAGCCATCCTCGGCACTCACACTTATCTTGAGGCTTTTAGTAGTTTCCATTTACTTGTCTATGAACTGTATAGGCAACCAAGTAGTCCTTTACCGCGGACGTGGCTATTCGAATAGATCATGTTAACCCTGCAGGGGTGTACTTCTTCATACATGTTTCCACCACTTAGCGTCTGCACACGACATGTGCTCGGCAGACTTCAAGCGAAAGCCGACGTGGGTGTAGACCATGACCTACCTAAACACCTAAGTCTCTAGTCCAGGTTTATCGCCTATTCGGGTTCCATCCATGAGGAGACCCGGCCGAGGTTTCGCTCACAGCCCCAAACGATGTGAACAGGGTTCCCGAGATACCTAACGGGTATTCGGTACACCGTGCCACGTACCTACCGCATCACAGCCCACCCCTACGGTCAGTGCTGTCCACGGCCTCCAGTAGGCTACAAACACCAGAAACTACTTGCAACTCCTGGACAGAGAACTAGGGTGGATAAGAAGTCGAGCGGGGTCATATTTCAGGGCCCAATGCATGGTAGTAGCTGTATCTTAAATCACACATACAGATCTCAATGCTTAAGGTCGGCTTCAATGAAACAACCCACCATGTACTCCTACATGGCCTTTCATCGATACCTTTACCAAATCGTGTTCACCACACCACTCTCATTACCGATATAATCATTTCACTCTAGCCCATCACCCAGATGAACCAGACCTGACACGACTCTAAGCATAGCAGGCATAGCAAGGTAGGAACAACACATACATATGGCTCAATCAACTCCTACACATGCTAGTGGGTTTCATCTAGTTACTGTGGCAATGACAGGTCATGCAGAGGAAGTGGGTTCAACTGCCGTAGCACACAGCAGTTTGAAACGCGTTGTCTTAATGCAGTAAAAGAGAGCAGGAGCGAGAACATGGGATTGTATCGATATGATCAAATGGTTGGTTGCTTGCCTGATGGTTCGATGCACTGATACGGTTCTTCGTTAGGGTAATCACGGTACTCCTTGGAGGCAGAACCTGCCGCAAAGAACACCGATACACAACCATCACCAAACAATGTGCGACAATATGATGCATGCATGAAACATGGCAATATGAGTGTGTTGGGCTAATGCAACTAAGGCTAGAGGGGTTTGAACCAATTTGAATCAAAGATTCAAATTTCAACGCCTGCTGGCCGCCCGGAGCGATGCTTGACGGCGGTGTTCCTCCCCCAGCACGAGGTCCATCCCCTGCGTGGTGTCCTGGCGTGCCTCATCAAATGGCAAGACCCGTGTGGAGCGATGCTTGACCTCGTGAGGGAGAACCGCTTCGGCTCCGTAGACGAGGAAGAACGGGGTCTCGCCCGTTGGCTTGGTGGCGGTGGTGCGGATGGACCACATCATAGACTAGAGCTCATCGAGCTAGCCCCCGCCGTAGGCCTCGAGCTTCTTCTTGAAGGTTCTTGTCTTGAGGCCTCTCAGGACCTCCATCTTGGCATGCTCAGCTTGGCCGTTGCTTCTAGGGTGTGCCACTGAGGCGTAGCATATCTGTGTTCCAAGGTTAGCATAATATGTTTGGAAGAGGTTGCTAGTGAACTACAAGCCGTTGTCAGTGACGATACGGTTAGGGACCCCGAAGCGGCTCACGAGGCCCTTGATGAACTTGACTGCCGAGCCGGCCGGAATGGTGTGGACGGCTTCCACCTCTACCCACTTGGTGAACGTGTCGATGGCGACGTAGAGGTAGCGGTAGCCCCCGGACGCTCGTGAGAATGGTCCCAAGATGTCCAGCCCCCAAACCGCGACTGGCCATGTGAGAGGAATGGTCTAGAGGCCCTGAGCAGGCTGGTGGATTTGCTTGGCATGGAACAAGCAGGCTTCACAGGATCTCACCAGCTCGGTTGCGTCGTTGAGCGCCGTGGGCTAGTAGAACCCGTTGCGGAATGCCTTGCCCACCAAGGTGCGTGATGACGGGTGATGCCCGCAGTCTCCGCCGTGTATGTTGGCTAATAGCTCGTACCCCTATTTCCCGGAGATGCATCGCGAGGAAACATCATTTGGTCGTTTTCGGTAGAGCTCACCGTCCTGAATGCAGTAGGCTGTGGCCTGCCGGGCCACACGCTCCGCATCTTCCTCCTTCTCCAGCAAGGTTACCTGAAGCAGGCACGCCTTGAATTCTTTGGTCCAGCACCCCTCCTGAGGCTTGAGCGCGAGGAGCAAGCGTGCTCCCGGGGTCGGGCCGCAGTTGGGGGCTCCCGAGGTCGGTGCTGGTGGGAGCTCCTCCTGGGGCAGTGTTGGCTCCGCGGCCGGAGGGGCTGCCGAAGGCTTGAAGAGCCGCTCCTCGAAGATGCCGCGCTCCTGAGGCTGGCACTTGGATGCTCTCTTGGCGATATCATCGTCTTCCTTGTTCGTGCTGTGAGGCACGTGCTGCAACTCCAGGCCGAAGAATTGCTTCTCAATTTTGCGTACCTCCGCCAGGTATGCCTCCATGTGTTCATCCTTTGGCTCGTACACCTTGTTGGAGAAGTTGACGAGGAGCTGAGAGTCTCTTTTGATGGCGAGGCACTTCACGCCCAACGCGGCCCCGGCCTTGAGGCCTGCAATCAAGCCTTCGTACTCCGCGGTGTTGTTGGAGACCTTTTCGCTGTGTTGTAAGCAAAGCTGCATGGCGTAGTAGAGCTTGTCCTAAGTGGGCGAAATGAGTACGGCTCCATCGTGCGAAGGTGCCATCGAAGTACATGACCCAGCTGTCTAGTGCCTCGCTCCCTGGCAAGAGGGATCAGTCCTCGCCCGCTACTGACCCTGGAGCGACGGTCCATTCCGCCACGAAGTCATCGAGTGCGGTGCCCTTGATGACCCCGGTGGTGCTGAACTCCAGCTGAAACGCCTACAATTCGATGTTCACTCGGCGACCCTACCTACAGCATTAGGGCTTCGGAGCACCCTCTCTAGTGGGTAAGCCTAGACGATCGACCTTGATGGGGTGGCCTTGGAAGTAGTGGCGCAGCTTGCACGAGGCGCTGAGGAGCGCGAGCAAGAGCTTCTGTGGCATGGGGTAGCGTGCCCACATGTCCTGCAGTACCGTGCTGACGAAGTACACTGGGTGCTTGACGAGGGCGGAAGTGATGGTGGAGTCTGGAACCTCCTGAGGCTGGGGGACCTCAGGAGCTCGGTCGCCTATTGGGGCAACTGCAACATCCTGAGTGCCGTCTTGTGGAACATGGTCATCTGTTGGCTCCATCGAGGCTTCAGGGGCATCGTCTTGGGACTGTATCATCTTGACCGAGCGCGCGGCGTCGTGTGGCAGGCCCTTGGCCTGGTGCTCCTCCCGGACTGTCGGTGTTCTGGGACCGGGGGTACCCAGACTTTCCTGCCTGTGGCCCGTGGCGTGGCTCCATTAGCGGCCCTGTACGGCCCAGTTCCAGCAACAATGACTCAAGACCCTCGCGAGGCGGGTGACATCGAGACCTCCCTGGGGGGCGGCCTCACTAGGCTGGCTCCCGAGGAGCGGAGATATCAAGGCAAGGTGCACCTCGCGAGGTTCACATGATGTGAGCCATGACAACCAAGGCAAGGCGGGCGCCAACGGGTGTAGTGTACCATTTTCCTCTTTGGTGCTAAGGAGGCAAGCGCAGGCGTGGAGTCCCGAGGAATCAAGCAAAGGTTTCCATATCGGTGCAACTAGACCAAGACCGCCAGGACGGCAAGACGGAGGTCATCGCAGAGCCCACGACAACGTCACCACCAGAGCCTTTTGCAGGCGAAGACTACTTTTGTCAGGATAGCTTGTACTAGTTGTCTACCTTCGCATTTGGCCGTTGTGGGATCCCTTCCTGCCTAACATTTGGGAAGAGGACCAAGGCCACTATAAATAGGACTTAGCCACCACCGTAGAGGGGGGATCCACGTCCCACCCTGACCAGCTCACCAACTCATCTAGCTCAAGAACACCTCACCTCCCGAGGCTGTTCATCCACTTTACAAGTTCATCCTCAGCCCCTCGAGGCAATCCACCACAAAGCTGGAGTAGGGTATTACACCGCAAGGTGGCCCGAACCAGGATAAATCTCTGTGTCTCTCGTTCTTTGAGTTCGTCGAGCTAGGCCGTGGGATCGTTAGCGAGCGAGCTAGGAAGAGAGTGTTCTTCATGCACACCCAGTGTTCGAACCTCTCAAGGGTCTGCGGAGCCCTGAATCCGACACGGACGGCCACCAGCGCTACGCTTGCCGAGTGAGGCGTGGCAACCAGGTAAAGCACCAGGGGCTCGAGAGGACGCAGCGCCACCATCACCGGTGGGCTGGTGAGATATCTCTTGAGGTCTTGGAATGCTGCGTCAGCCTCCGGAGTCCACTCGAACGGGCCCTTCTTTTTCATCAGCTTGAAGAACGGGAGGGCACACTCCCCTAGCTTGGAGATGAAATGCCCTAGTGAGGTCACACAGCCCGCCTACTTTTGCATCTCCTTGAGAGTCTGTTGCGGACTCATCCTTTCTATTGCCTTGACCTTCTCCGGGTTTGCCTCAATTCCCCTATGTGACACCAGAAATCCCAACAGCTTGCCGGAGGGGACACCAAACACACATTTCTCCGGGTTGAGACGTAGGTCCACCTTGCGCAAGATGGTGAACTTCTCTTCCAGATCCTCGATGAGGGTCCTTGCCTCCCAAGACTTCACCACTATGTCGTCGATGTAGGCCTCAGCTTTCCTCCCGAGCTGTTGGCACACAGCGATGTGCATCAGCCACTAGAAGGTTGCTCCGGCGTTACGCAGCCCATGTTCAAGAATTCGTTCGATTAACCAGTTAACTTGCCGATTAATCCCTACTCGTAGGGTCACCGAGTAGTCGATAAACCGATAAATCATCCGATTAATTGATTAAATGGCCGATTAGCCTATTAATCCCCTACTCGCCAGCCAACCGAGCAGCTACCAGTTAACGATTTCCTAAACAACACAGCCCAAAAGGCATGCAGGTGTAGCAGTACACTCCGCACGGGGTCAGGAAGGCTGTCTTCTCGACATTCTGCACCGCCATCTTGATTTGATGATACTCTGAGAATGCATCCAGGAAGCATAGTAGGTCACACTCGGCGGTGGAGTCAACGATCTGGTTGCTGTGCCGTAGCGGAACGGGCTCTTGAGGGCAGGGCTTGTTGGGGTTGGTGAAATCGACGCACATGCGTTCCTTCCCGCCTTTCTTGGGGACGATGACTGGGTTTGCCAACCATTCTGGGTACCGCACCTCCCAAATGACACCAGCATCTTGCAGCTTGCGGGTTTCTTGGACGATGAATGACTGCTTCTCTGTGGACTGCCGCCGCGCCCTCTGCTTCATTGGGGCACACCCTCAGGTGATCCTCGATCACCCCCTTGGGACTCCAACCAGGTCCTTGGGCTCCATGTGAACACCTCCTTGTTCATGCGCAAGAAATCGACGAGTGCCTTTTCTTGGTCTGGGCAAGGTTAGCACCTATGGTGAAAGTGGCTCCTGATGCCCCATTCTCATCAACCAGCACCTGCTTCGTCTCTGCCCGATCTTGAGAGAACAATTGCTTCTTTTTTGCCAACGCAACCCCTGGGACCTCAGGGGCCCCTCCCGCTTCTGGCCGGTGGTAGCCGCGGCCCTGAAGGCGAGTTTGAGAGACGCCAGCGCCTCCTTGGTGTCTCCGTCCATGGTGAGGACACTGCTGCTTCCTGGCATCTTCATGAGGTTATAGGCAGGGTAAGTTGCCGCCATGAACTTGGCCAAGGCTGGGTACCCAAGGATGGCGCTGTACGGGAGACCGATGCGGGTGATGTCGAAGTCAATGAGCTCGGTGCTGTAGTTGTCGCGGGTGCCAAAAGTGATTAGGAGGCGGATCTGCCCCAGGGGCTGGTGGAGCCGTCGACAACCCCGGAGAATGGCTTGGTGGGGCGGAGCCGGCCATGTGACACGTGAAGCAAGCCGAAAGCTTCCATGGAGAGCGCATTGAGGCCGGCCCCGCCGTCGATGAGGGTCTTAGTTATCGCTACGTTGCAGATGGTGGGGGTGTAGAGCATCGGGAGCGCGCCTGCGCCCGCGGTGGTCACAGGATGGTCCGTTGAGTCGTAGGTGAGGTCGGCCTCGGGTGCCGCCCATCCCGGAGGAGCTCCCTACTGCACGCATGCGGCACCCACTTGGCAAAAGAACTTCTTGACATGGCGGTCCGAGGGTGGCGCTTGTGAACCACCCAGGAGTGCTGCGACAGTTTGCCATGCCTCATTAAACCGGACATGCATCATACTTGGATGAGCATCATACCATGTTTATGTGTTGTGTGTTTACCGTGTTGTTTGCTTCTTTCCGGTTGTGCTCCTTCTCAATAGTTCCTGTTTCGTTGTGGTTGTGAGGATTCGTTCAACTACATGGGATCGTCTACTTCATGGACTCGTTCTTCTCCCTAGCGGGATTTCAGGCAAGATGACCGTCACCTTGGGTCTCACTACTATCTTTGCTTTGCTAGTTGTCTTGATGCTATCGCTATGTCGCGCTACCTACCACTTGTTTATCAAGCCTCCCAAATTAACATGATAGCCTCTAACCTTTTCCACCATCCTAACAAACCGTTGTTTGGCTATGTTACTGCTTTGCTCAGCCCCTCTTATAGTGTTGCTAGTTGCAGGTGTAGTTGCAGGTTGTTCCATGTTGGGACATGGATATCATGGAGGGGCTGAGCAAAGCAGTAACATAGACAAACAACGGTTTGCTAGGATGGTGGAAAAGGTTAGAGGCTATCATGGCAATTTGGTAGGCTCGATAAACAAGTGGTAGGTAGCGCGACATAGCGATAGCATCGAGACAACTAGCAAAGCAAAGATAATAGTGAGACCCAAGGTGACGGTCATCTTGCCTGAAATCCCTCTAGGGAGAAGAACGAGTCCATGAAGAAGATGATCCCACGTAGTCGACGAATCCTCACAATCGCAACGAAATAGGAACTATCCAGAAGGAGCACAATCGGAAAGAAGCAAACAACACGGTAAACACACAACACATAAACATGGCATGATGCTCATCCAAGTATGATGCATGTCCGGTTAAATGAGGCATGGCAAAACAAACAAGGATGGCATGATGCTCATCATGAACAAACTGCGGAAGAAGGGATTAAATCACTTGGATGAAACAAGAATAAGAATTATGTTATGTGTTTCCTTCATCAATTTAAATTGACAACAAGCAATGGATTTGGCGTACTACTTATTCTTCTTGAAAATATTGAAGAGATATAGCCAATCTTGGGAAGGTCTTCAATGAACCACCGGTAGGATTTGAAAATAACAAATGAATTGATATGGTAAAGAGAAGGGGAATCTTGAAAGAACCACCATAAGAATTGAAAATGAACGTAGCAACGGCACAATTCACCAGGAAGAGTTAGAAAACGAACGAACATACCTAGGGAAATTTAGATACAACAGAATGAAGAGATCACGAGCTGACTAAGGAATACTTGAGCTATGCACCGGTTAGATTTGGAGAACGAGAGCTGAAAGCTGAGAATGAATAATTCTAAGATGATGGGCTCCAGAGAATCAAACTGAAAAGACTTCTGACTTTGTCCGAATGGGTGACATGAATTCTCACAATCGAAAACAATTATGAGAGGATGGCATAAAGCTAGAACCATGAATCTTTGAGAGAACGGACAAGATTTAAGAGAAACTCTTCTTCGGTCTTTAAAATCTGAGAATGACGATGAGAAACACCACCATGAATTATTGAGGCACTCCGGAATGAGGAGTAGAAAGGTTGAATCAACGATGAAAAGAATTTGAAAGATCTTGGAGAAAGACATATGATTGATGAAATCCATTCTTACGTCAAACTTCGAAAAGGAATTTGAGAAAGCTCCGGGAAAATTAGAAGAGTTAGGTAAGATCCTGGGAAAAGACCTGTGCGCTAGGGCCCATTTAGAAGAAAAACCGTTGAAGTGACTTTTAAAGAGAGATTGCACCAATAGAATTAAATGGCTTGAATGAGGTAACAACCTCAAGATAACTTGAACGGATTGAGAATGGAAAAGCGAATCTTCCGAGATATCTTCAACACTCTGAATATGAACTGGGAGAGGTGAATAAATAAGAGAGCCTTGGATAAGAAACTCGCATGGGAAAATATGTGAAACAAAAGGAAGAGGTATGATCAACAGCGAAGCCTAAAATTAATCCACCGGAGAAGAAAATGAGTGAAGAATGATGAACTTGAAAAACCGGGTAAAACATTGAAAGAAAAGGCTGAAGATACTTCTCATAAATAAAAGGATACATGATTATGAAATCTGAATCATTGAAGAAATTGGGTGGGAGGGCGGGAAAACAAAGACAACTTGGGACGGATGAAACAAACACCGTTGAGAAAACTTAGAATTGATCTCGCGAATGGGGAAAATGATAAGATCATCTTGACGAGAAGCGAACCTATTGGAAAAGAATTGACATGAAAATCTCGATAAGCAAGAAGGATTAGCATCCTCATAGAAATATGAGAACACCGCTTAGGGAAGGTATGGAGTTAACACCTGACATTGAATCAACTCAACTACCACAGACCAACACAAAACAAAGGATTGGCTTGCAGAATAAGCCGGAACAAACATATGATAGACCCCATATCATATCATGTGTCTGTTGGAAAGATATCCTACGTGATACTTGAATTCCCACCTATTAACTCCCGGAACTTTTTGGTTATGCAATCTGGTATTGGGGATACAGGGAGGCACAAAATATATCACACAACTAACAAGCCCTACGCTCCAACTGTATCCATCCGTCAACACATAACCAAGAAAACTCCAGAAATCATGCACCTCAACCTTCGAAAAGCATCCGATATACGAGCTGTGGCAATACTCCCGAACTCCCGCCCTAGTACTGGGTGGCGTCGAGGTTATCTCACCACTAACTGCATATAAGAGATTTTCGATGTCGGCGAAAAATTCAGGTATACCGGAACTGCAATGATAGAATTGTGACGACAACACCTCGAAGCTCAACTCCCCGGGACACTGCCATAACCCCTAAATGACAGGAGGCACCAAGAACAATGTTATCGTCAAAAAATCATCGGAACGACTCCAAGATACCCGCGTGATCCTAATTTTTTAGTGAAAATGAGGAGAGGGAGGTCAAAACACCTACGTCAGGAGACCTCACCAGAGCGACGAAGGGGGCCGAGGATAAAAAAGAATCCTACTCTCCGATATATATATAATCCTAAGACTCAAAACAGTTTTGTTCTAGACTCAACAAAGCCAGGGATCAATCAAGACGGCTCCTATGGTCGGTCGAGGATCTAATACCAACTTGTCACGCACAATGTGCGACACTATCCTAAAGGGACTCGAAGGTCCCACCAAGGATAGAACCGCATATTGACACGCTTTTGCAAGGTGGATACCATCGTACCATTACATAATATTTGAGATACATACCAAAGGCATACAATGCCACAAGAGTACATCAATACATCATACATAGAACAACATCCGACTACAGATGAAGTGCAAACAAAAGCTCAGACGACATCCACCCTGCTAGCCCAAGCTGCCGACTAGGAACCTATCCCCTAAATGAAGAAGAAGCAGAAGAAGAACTCCAACACAAGCAAACGTCGCTCTCACGTCATGATCATCGCATTACCTGTACCTGCAACTGTTGGTGTAGTAAACCATGAGCCACGAGGACTCAACAATCCCGTTACCATGGGTATCAAGACTGGCAAAGCTTAATGGGTAAGGAAGGGGTAAAGTGGTGAGGTTGCAGTAGCGACTAAGCAAAGTATGGTGGCTGACTTACGAATACAAGAGTAAGATGAGAAACTATGCAAACGGTCACAAACTAGTAATGATCAATAAGTGATCCTGAACTACTTACATTCAAACATAACCCAACCGTTTTCTCCTCTCATAGTTCCCCGAAAAGAGACAATCACGGTTACGCACGCGGTTGGTGTATTTTAAATTGAGTTTAGTTCAAGTCCTCTACAACCGGATATTAACAAATTCCCATCTGCCACAAAACTGTGGGCACGGCTCTCGAAAGTTTAAACCCTGCAGGGGTGTCCCAACTTAGCTCATGACAAGCTCATGATCCATGGAGACAATCCTCCATCGCGGGACCCTCCGATCAGAGTCGGAGTCCATGTGCAAAAGACATTTCGACAATGGTAAAACAAGTCCAGCAAGACCTCCCGATGCACCAACCTAGCCTGTTAGGAGTTGCACGATCTCGTTCTCAGCGTACACCAGATGAGCGAGGCGTACATGATCCAAATACCCCAAGTTGCCTAGGGGCAGTCCCGCAGGGTGCTCTATTTGGGACCAACACCATCAACACTGGCCCCCCTGTATGTCGAAATCCTCAGGTTCATGACACCCTATGCCAATTAATTATTAGGTTCAAGTATTATTATGGAAAATGTTAAAACCAATGTTGGGCCTTGCTGGAAGAGTTTTACTCAAAGCGAACTGTCAAGAGGGGCCCATAAATTCTCATCGTGTTAGGGATGCAAAATCAAGGAACATAACACCGGTATGATGGAAACTAGGGCGACAAGAGTGGAATAAAACACCAGACATAAGGCCGAGCCTTCCAGCCTTTACCAATTATATAGATGCATTAATTAAATAAGAGATATTGTGATATCCCATGATATCCATGTCCCAACATGGAACAACCTGCAACTAGCAACGCTATAAGAGGGGCTGAGCAAATCAGTAACATAGCCAAACAACGGTCTGCTAGGAAGGGTAAAAAGGTTAGAGGCTATCATGGCAATTTGGGAGGCTTGATAAACAAGTGGTAGGTAGCGCGACATAGCGATAGCATCGAGACAACTAGCGTAGCAAACATAGTAGTGAGATCCAAGGTGACGGTCATCTTGCCTGAAATCCCGCTAGGGAGAAGAACGAGTCCATGAAGAAGACGATCCCACGTAGTCGAACGAATCCTCACAATCGCAACGAAACAGGAACTATCGAGAAGGAGCACAACCGAAAAGAAGCAAACAACACGGTAAACACACAACACGCAAACATAGCATGATGCTCATCCAAGTATGATGCATGTCCGGTTTAATGAGGCATGGCATGGCAAAGTGCAACAAACAATACTAGAAGTTAAGTGCAACTAAATATGCAATGAGTTGCATATTGACAAAACATCACAACAATTATTTAATTCTCTATCATTTAAGCTAGTCATACATATTATGTTGGTTAACATGGCAAGAGGTGAAGCATAATAAAGCTACACTATCTAAGCAATTTAAATGGGGCCGAAAACAACAAATCCGGAAAATCCCCATGTGCATATTTTGAATCTGGTACTGTTAAGCCCTAAACCATATTTTATATTTGTTAAACATGCAAAGTAAGTGCATCATGCTAATCTATGCATTTTTCTAGACAAGTTACATATGTAGTTTATTAAATTTGGAGCTACGGCTATTAAGTTATGAAGTAAACCATTTTAACGTGGCATTTATGAAAATTAATGCAAATAGGAAATTTAAATATTTTTAACAGGGATGAAAGTTGCATATTGTGAAAGTACATGAAATTCTAAGCATTTTACATATATGACATGTTTTTATTTGGATGCATGGATATTTAGTTATTAATAATATAAAAGAGTGGCATTTATGTAAATATGCAATGCACTTGAAAAATACTAAAAACTAGAGAAGGAAAAAAACATACGTGTGCCGAATTGCAACACAGTGCAGCGGCTCAGGAGGAGATTTGGCTCGGCGGTGACAGTTTGCATAAGAAATGGGAAACAGGGCAAAAAGCTGGGGCGCCTGGGACTCGAACCCAGCACCTCAGAGCATCTCTAGTGGATCATCTATATGGACGTGTATAGTAAATATACACGATGCGAGCTAAAAAACAGCTCCCAGCGACTCGTGTAAAAGGGCGTGTAAACATCCACGCCCAGGCCACGACGATACGAGGCGTGGAAATATACACGAGCAAGCCACGCTCGTGAGCTCGCGAAAAGGAGACCGCTGCTTCGTTCCGCGCCTGCCCGGAGGAAGGATTGAAGGAGCTCGCCCCCAGGTCGCCGTCGCATTTCTTCTCCGGCCGTCACCCAAGGTAACAATTTCTTCCTCTCCGGCCTTGCTCACGAGCGGGAGGGCGGGGACGGGGGGGCGCACGCCCTTCAGCTAGATCTGGCGGCGGCGGGAGGTCGGCCGCGTGGGGTGGCTGTGCGGGCGGCGGGCCGGCGGCGCTAGCTGCGGGCGGCGTGGTGCGAGATGCGGGCGGCGGGCGGCGCTGTGCGG
>NC_041382.1:439863778-440021412 GCF_002162155.2 Triticum dicoccoides
GGGCGGCGGGGTGCGGGATGCGGGCGGCGCTGTGCGGGCGGCGGGGTGCGGGATGCGGGCGGCGGAGTGCGGGGTGCGGGCGGCGCTAGCTGTGGCCTGGGAAGAGGTAGGAGGTCGACGGGCGGGCTAGGGAGGCCGGCTGCCTGCGGCCTTGGGAGAGCAGTGAGGTCGACGGGCAGGGGAGAGGCAGCGTCAGTATCGAAGCAGTGAGGCCGAGTGGGTGGGGAAAGCAGGAAATTGCAATGCTTTCTCCATCTGGTGTTGATATTTGGTATTTGTCTATTGCAAATTGTTGCTTGGCCATGTCAATTTGATGTCAGATTGTGGTCTAAAATAGCTGTGCATTGTTTGCTTGCAGATGGATTGTGACCAAAGCTTCTTGGACACCATTGGTTTTGGTTACACACAAACACAACCAGATAGTCCAATTGGAGAGCAGGCAACTCCATCAACTCAGCATCGTTCTGCAATAACAGAGAAAGGAAAATCCAACAAAGGAAAAATTGGTCTGGTGATGAGGACAAGGTTCTCATAGCAGCATGGGCAAATACAATTTTGTATATTGTTGGGACAGATCAAAATCAAGATGCTTATTGGGATAGAATTTCAGAGTACTACAACACACACAAGGAATCATCATGGCCGGAGCGTAATGCTAATGCAATCAATTGCCGTTACACAACGATTAACAGAGAGACCTCTAAATTTTGTGGTTGCCTTCAGCAGATTTTAAATAGGCAAGAAAGTGGAAGGACTATAGAAGAAAAGGTATGCGCCTTTCTTGTAATTCTATATGTGATGTGCAATATTCTATATGTGTTGTGGTTATTTTAACAACATATTTATATGTGCAGACAAACGATGCACACATCTTGTTCAAGGAAATGGATCTTAAAAAAAGAAGCCTTTCACACTGATGCATTTCTATGTAGAGTTTTCGAAGTATCCAAAGTGGCAGACAAGAGAAGTTGAAACTTCTCTTAAGAAACAAAAGAAGACCATTGATGCAAGTCCGGGCACAGCCACCAATGATCCGGCTGATGCATCCTCGATACGTATTGATGCTACCTCGATACGCACTGATGCTCTTGAACATGAGAAAAGACCTGATGGTGTGAAGAAGGATAAGAGAGGTAAAGCTGATGATAGTGCTTGCAAGCTGTCATTAGAAACTGTGTGGGTAGCAAAGCTAGAGAAGGATGAGATCAAAGAGGCGGCAAGAAATGCTCGCTACGCACAGCAATTGGAATTGCGAAAAGAGGAAATTGGACTAAAAAGAATGAAGATGCACGAAATGAGAGAGAGGATGCACGGAGATAGTTTGAATTAGATGAGAGGATCATGCTCATCGACACTAGTGGTATGACTGATGTGCAAAAGCAGTTCTACCAAGATAAGCAGAAGGAGATCCTTGCTCGCGGCCTAGGGTAATGTGAGCTATATGTTGTAGTTGTAAGAACTATTTACTGCTTTCTGCTAGTTGAGAACATGGATTACATCACTCATTGCATAAATATTTTTTTTGATAGCTGCATTACAAAGACATGGATTACATCACTCATTGCATAAATTAAAACTAGATGAAAAGAAATGGATTACAAACTTATAGCTAGGATATCACTCATTTCCAAACTTCTGCCACACATGGTCAATTAGATCAAGTTTAAGCTGATCATGTTCATCGAAATTTCTAATCCAGTGAGTCATCTGAATAAAAGAGCTCAGTTCTTCCGCATGAGTACGAGAGACTGTGACTTTTTCTCCCATTGCCTCAAAAGTGCAGCTTTGCCGACCAGTTTGTCGCTCCTCTTCAACTATCATATTGTGCATTATGACACAAGCTTTCATGACATCAGTGATTTCTTTACGTTTCCACCCTTTAGTAGGTCCATGAACAATGGCAAAACGGGATTGCAGAACTCCAAAGGCTCGTTCCACATCTTTTCTAGCCCCCTCTTGCTTCTTGGCAAAAGTTTTATGCTTTCTGCTAGTTGGAGCTGGTATGCTCTTCACAAATGTTGCCCATCGTGGATAGATACCATCTGCAAGGTAATACCCCATTGTGTACTGATGGCCATTGATGCTATAATTCACTGGAGGAGTTTGGCCTTCGGCTAGCTTTGTAAAAATAGGAGAACGTTGAAGAACATTTATATCATTCAGAGACCCTGGTAAACCAAAATAAGCATGCCAAATCCAAAGATCTTGTGAAGCAACTGCTTCCAAGATCATAGTGGGCTCGCTCACATGGCCTTTAAACATGCCATGACATTTTTTGGGGCAATTTTTCCACCCCCAGTGCATGCAACCTATGCTCCCTAACATACCGGGAAATACTCTTTCCTCCCCTATTGCAAGTAACCTAGCAATGTCTTCTTCATTTGGAGATCTCAGGTACTTTTCCCCAAAAACTTCACAAACTTTGATCACAAATTTCTTGCAAGACTCTAAATTAGTAGACTTAGCGGACCGGATGTACTCATCAACACCATCAGCTGCTATTCCATATGTTAGCATACGCATTGCCGCGGTTATCTTTTGCAAAGGATGTAACCCAAGAGCTCAAGAAGCACTTCTTTTTTGCATAAAAAACCCATCATAGTCATGCTCAAGTATACCATCAGCTATGCGGTTGAACAAAGTACGCGACATCCTAAATCTGTGCATAAAAAGTAAATGAGATAGGGAAATGAAAAAAAGGACCAAAGCAGAGAAGTGTACTAATTACGAACCTTCGTCGAAACAAATGTCCGGGAAAGCGAGGAACCTCTTTGAAGTAGTCATCCCACAGAAGAAGAAATTCGGCATCTCTTCCTCGATCGATTGACTGACGTCCATGCTTGGAACCACCATGGCGTCGAGCGTTCTTTCTCTCTTCCTCCTCGCGCTCGGTGAATGCTGCAAGTATGAGTTCATCATCGCCAGATGAAGATGACGAAGAACTCATGTCCCAAGTGGATGTGTTCATTGTGTTGCGTGAGAAACGATAGAGAAATCTAGGTGAGAAGAGAAGTCACAGGTAGAAGTGTGCTGGAAGAGAGGTGGTAGGGGTGGCTTATATAGATCGGAAATATGGCCGTTGAAAATATAGCCGTTGGAATATACACGTCCTAATTTACACGTTACACTGAAAAACTGGAACGTGTATAATTTAGCAAGGTATATATGGACGTGTATATGGAGATATACACGTCCAAATTTACACCATCCACTAGAGATGCTCTCATGATGTTGGTTCGCTAGGATGACTAGTAGAGCTGTCTGGGTGCTAGTGTTCAGCGTGAGGCTCGTCTGTAGATCAATCAGAGCCAAGAGTTGTTCCACTGGAGAGACAAAGATTGCAGAAAAGAATGCAGTTACGGGGATTTGATCCCTTGTCTCCCAGGTGAAGGGAGGCGAAGCTAGCCACTGGGCTAGTTGCCTAGCTTCGAATGAGGAAGGGAACATATGCCATAAGAAGGTAACAGCAGCGCAGCGCATGGATCACCATGGCCACGAAGAGGAGCTTGAAGCCGACGTGCTGGAGCATGCCAGAGACTCCAGGCAATGCAGAGCACCAGCGGGGTCGCGGAAACTGGCGAGGGAAGCGGTGGTGGGACGCGCGTATGTGTAGGAGGCGCATGGGTGTGAGGAGCTCGAGCACCTCATCCAGTGAGGTGCGGCGTAGGTACTAGGAGGGCATGGCGTGGCCTACAGGTGAGCTGTGGTGCTACGACGCGTGTGTATGCGGAAAGGAGCTGTGGGTGGCGAGGTGTGCAGCAAAGGTGCTATGCATCAAGGGTACTACGACTACGACGAGCATGACCTAGGATGTGACAGGAAACGACGGGCATGCATGGAAAAATTCGAGACGGAAAAGGGCTGGGACAAGCGGTGGCTCACCATGGGTTGGATGGTGTAGTCGATCGTGCTTGGGGACGAACGGAGGCAAGGAGGGAAGGCGCTGACCAGCACTGTCCCTGAATTAGCAAGAAGCAGGGGAGAAAGAAAACGACGGGAGGTAGCCGGACTTGGCGATCCTTGGGCGTGGCTCGATGTTAGAATGGATCCAGGGCAGCGTGGCTGTGTTCGGGGACGCAGAAGGGAGGCCGGTGAAGGACTAGGCCGGCGACGAGCTCGTGGCCGCAGCGGCCATGGCTCCTCAAGGCGCAGAAGCAGGTGCGTGGGTGCCCGCTTACCTATAGCGGCGGCGTAGAGGGGAAAGGAGGGAGGAGGATGAATCCTAGGGTGATGGCTGTGGGATTTATAGGAGGGAACGCGACTCGGCTGGCTGCCTCGGTGGCCATGTGCCTCACTCGGCTGTGCGAGTTACTGTGAGAGGGGGTGCTGCCAAGGTGGAAGAAAAAGGAGAGGAGGGAGAAGATGACAAGCGGGGCCGGTCCGGTGCATGTGTGGGATTTACCAGGGGAGAGAGAGCGAGAGGTCCAGGTGGGCTGGGCTTGAACGGGAGGAGGAGGCCCAGGTACACTGCTGGGAGGCCCCTTCCCTTTTCTTTCGTTTCTGAAAATTTGAATTCCAAGTTCAGAAAAGGAAAAGGCCAGGGGTTTAGGTGATGAATTAAGAATAATCAAGAATAAATTTGGAACCCTGGATTTATGTAGGATTTGAATAAAGTGCTCTAGAATTTTTAGAAGGTAGAAAAATAATTAGAGTTTGAATTATTCTCAAACTTCAATCATTTTTGAACTTGAGCAAAAGAATTTCAAACGGGATGAAATCTGACAGAGAGGGTGTAGGCAAGAGGCAAGATTTATAGGGAAAGAATGAACATTAAAGGAGACGGGAGAAATGTCACTTGCAAAATAAAAGAAAGGAGAAGGAAGGGAGAGGTGATGATGCATGTGCATGGTCTGAGAGAGAGATGACAAGGAATGATGCTCACACATATGAAAGTAACATGTAACATAAGGATGAGTGCAATGCACATGATGCTCATGGCAACACCATGAATGACCAAAAGCAATATGACAAGAGGTAGGCATGGCAAAACAAACAAGGATGGCATAATGCAATGTAATAAAAGATGAACACGATGCAAGAAGCAAAATATGACAAGGCAATCAACATGGTCATGGCATAAAATATAGGAATGAAATATGCAAGACAATTATGATAATGCAAAAAACATAATAAACACACGACAAAAACTAAAATAAAGGAAGGCAACTGGAGCATTGATCTAGGGGCGTCACAACACTCCCCCACTAACAAGAGATCTCGTCCCGAGATCTTAGGAACGCGACAGAAGAGGAATAGAAAAACAAGGTTGCTTCTTGGACAAATGAGTGAAAGAAAAGAACTTTGAGAGGCTAAGACATTCTAAGGAAAGAATACAACAGAGATGAGGGATGTAGAAAACACTCCGGTAGAAAAGAGGAACAAGGAAGATTACGAGAACCATGAGCTTAAGGAAGAAGAAAGCCTTTGAAACCACTCCGGTTAGAATGAAATAGACAAGGGATAAGAACGAAAGACTTCGAACTGCACTCCGGTTGAAAAGGAGAAGCAAAACTTGATAAGATTGAAAGAACTTGAAAAGAGGACACAACACCTCGATTAAGTGGATTTGCAAGGAAAGGACATGATCTTGGAAAACCGAGATGATGGGATGAAGAGAACAACATCACAATGCCTCCGAAAGAAATGAAAGAATGGGATTAAGAGAATGGAGAATAGAACAACAACCTCTTCTACCCCAAATGAATTTGAAAGAGCCTCCTTAAAAAGAAGGATTGAACAGCATTGTTGGGTAATCAACAACGAAGAGAACAAGCTTGTTGTGGGCTTATGAAAAACATCTCAAAACTTGAGGTGAATTTCTGCCACTAATGAAAAAAATTGATTTTATTGAAAGCCACAAAAGAGAGAAATCTTCTTCCACCGAGGTGAGAAGGCAAAAACTTGGATCATAGATAAGCACCACAATTAGCAACATTCCCAATGGAAGGCTTTATGTGTAATCTATACCTAGATAACTCCAACTAAGAGATTGATGGGTTGCAAATATCTCCTGAACGAGGAGAAAATGATGGTTTTAAAATATCTCATCCTTGACAACTTGTGAATCATGAAACACGAAGGGAAATTATCAATAATGACATAACACCACCTCAAAAGATAAGATAGAAAGAATGGCACTTTGGAATGCAAGCTGAAGATTTCCTGAACTCCTCAAAACAAAACGTGCGTTGAGCACCATGTTTATTTTAGAGTATAGCTTAGCGGATCTTAACTTTGAGAGAAATCTTGATGAACAATTGAAGAATGAAAGGAATCCTTAACGAACCACCATTTTGAGCCTTCGTGAGAACTCCGGTAATAAAAGAATGATCAAACGAAAGGAAAGTTGAAAAGAACTCCAGCAGAAGCCCTGCAATGATTTAGATGGAGCTCCATGACGATATAACCACGAAGCGTTGCAACTTCAGAAAGAAAGATGGATCACTTGGAATAGAGAATTTACTCATCATGAAAAAACTCCGGAAGAAGGGATTAAATCATTTGTATGAAACAATAATAAGAATTATGTTATGCGTTTCCTTCAACAATTTAAATTGACGACAAGCAACGGATTTGGCGTACTACTTATTCTTCTTGAAAAGATTGAAGCGATATAGCCAAGCTTGGGAAGGTCTTCAATGAACCACCGGTAGGATTTGAAAAGAACAAATGAATTGATATGATAAAGAGAAGAGGAATCTTGAAAGAACCACCATAAGAATTAAAAATGAACGTAGCAAAGGCACAATTCACCGGGAAGAATTAGAAAATGAACGAAGATACTTGGGGAAATTTATATACAAGAGAATGAAGATATCATGAGCTGACTAAGGAATATTTGAGCGATGCACCGGTTAGATTTGGAGAACGAGAGGTGAAAGCTGAGAATGAATTATTCTGAGATGATGGGCTCCGGAGAATCAAACTGAAAATACTCCTGAATTGCTCCGAATGGGTGAAATAAATTCTCACAATCGAAAACAATTATGAGAGGATGGCATAAAGCTAGAACCATGAATTTTCAAGAGAACAGACAAGATTTAAGAGAAACTCTTCTTCGGTCTTCAAAATCTGAGAATGACGATGAGAAACACCACCATGAATTATTGAGGCACTCCGGAATGAGGAGTAGAAAGGTTGAATCAACGATGAAAAGAATTTGAAAGATCTTGGAGAAAGACATATGACTGATGAAATCCATTCTAACGTCAAACTTCAAAAAGGAATTTGAGAAAGCTCCGGGAAAATTAGAAGAGTCAGGTAATATCCTGGGAAAAGACCTGTCGGTTAGGGCCCACTTAGAAGAAAAACCGTTGAAGTGATTTTTAAAGAGAGATTGCACCGGTTGAATTAAATGGCTTGAATGAGGTAACAACCTCAAAATAACTTGAACGGATTGAGAATGGAAATGCGAATCTTCTGAGATATCTTCAGCACTCCGGATATGAAGTTGTAGAGGTGAATAAATAAGAGAGCCTTGGATAAGAAATTCACATGGCAAAATATGTGAAACAAAAGGAAGATATATGATCAACACCGAAGCTTGAAATTAATCCACCGGAGCAGAAAACGAGTGAAGAATGACGAACTTGAAACACAATGTAAAACATTGAAAGAAAAGACTGAAGAGACTTCTCACAAATGAAAGGATACATGATTATGAAATCTGACTCCTTAAAGAAAAGGGGTGGGAAGGCGGGAAAACAAAGACAACTTGGGATGGATGAAACAAACACCGTTGAGAAAACTTTGAATTGATCTCGCGAATGGGGAAAATGATAGGATCATCTTGTCGAGAAGCGAACCCATTGGAAAAGAATTGACATGACAATCTTGATAAGCAAGAAGGATTAGCATCTTCATAGAAATATGAGAACACCGCTTATGAAAGGTATGGAGTCAACACTTGACATTGAAGCAACTCGACTACCACAAACCAAAACAAAACAAAGGATTGGCTTGCAGAATAAGATGGAACAAACATATGATAGACCCCATATCGTATCATGTGTCTGTTGGAAAGATATCCTACGTGATACTTGAATTCCTACCTATTAACTCCTGGAATTTCTGGTTATGCAATCTGGTGTTGGGGATACAGGGAGGCACAAAATATATCACACAACTAACACGCCCTACGCTCCAACTGTATCCATCCGTCAACACATAACCAAGAAAACTCCAGAAATCGTGTACCCCAACCTTTAAAAAGCATCCGATATACGAGCTGTGGCAATACTCCCAAACTCCCGCCCCAGTACTGGGTGGTGTCGAGGTTATCTCACCACTAACTGCATATAAGAAATTTTCGATGTTGGCAAAAAACTCAGGTATACCGGAACTGCAACGATAAAATTGTGACGACAACACATTGGAGCTTAATTCCCTGGTACACTGCCACAACCCCTAAATGACAAGAGGCACCAAGAACAATGTTCTCGTCACAAAATCATTGGAACGACTCAAGATACCCGCGTGATCCTAATTTTTTAGTGAAAACGAGGAGAGGAAAGTCAAAACATCTACGCCAGGAGACCTCACCAGAGCGACGAAGGGGGCTGAGGAGTAAGAATCCTACTCTCCGATATATATAATCTTAAGACTCAAAACAATTTTGTTCTAGACTCAACAACACCAGCGATCAATCAAGTGGGCTCCTATGGTTGGTCGAGGCTATGATACCAACTTGTCACGCCCAATATGCGACACTATCCTAAAGGGACTCGAAGGTCCCACCAAGGATATAACCGCATATTGACACGCTTTTGCAAGGTGGATATCATAACATCATACCATTACATAATATTTGGGATACATACCAAAGGCATACAATGCCACAAGAATACATCAATACATCATACATAGAACAATATCCGACTACGGATGGAACACAAACAGAAGCTCAAACAACATCCACCCTGCTAGCCCAGGCTGCCGACTAGGAACCTATCCCATGAACGAAGAAGAAGCAGAAGAAGAACTGCAACACAAGCAAACGTCGCTCTCACATCATGATCATCACATTACCTGTACCTGCAACTGTTGGTTTAGTAAACCATGAGCCACGAGACTCAGCAATCCCATTACCATGGGTATCAAGACTAGCAAAGCTTAATGGGTAAGGAAGTGGTAAAGTGGTGAGGTTGCAACAGCGACTAAGCAAAGTATGGTGGCTAACTTACGAATACAAGAGTAAGATGAGAAACTACGCAAACGGTCACAAACTAGTAATGATCAATAAGTGATCCTGAACTACTTACGTTCAAACATAACCCAACCGTTTTCTCCTCTCATACTTCCCCGAAAAGAGACAGTCACGGTTACGCACGCGGTTGGTGTATTTTAAATTGAGTTTACTTCAAGTCCTCTACAACCGGATATTAACAAATTCCCATCTGCCACATAACCGCGGGCACGGCTCTCGAAAGTTTAAACCCTGCAGGGGTGTCCCAACTTAGCCCATGACAAGCTCACGATCCGCGGAGACAATCCTCCATCGCGGGACCCTCCGATCAGAGTCGGAATCCCGGTGCAAAATACATTTCGACAATGGTAAAACAAGTCCAGCAAGACCTCCCGATGCACCAACCTAGCCTGTTAGGAGTTGCGCGATCTCGTTCTCAGCGTACACCAGATGAGCGAGGCGTACATGATCCAAATACCCCAAGTTGCCTAGGGGCGGTCCCGCACGGTGCTCTATTTGGGACCAACACCAGCACTGGCCCCCCTGTATGTCAAAATCCTCAGGTTCATGACACCCTATGCCAATTAATTATTAGGCTCAAGTATTATTATGGCAAATGTTAAAACCAATGTTGGGCCTTGCTGGAAGAGTTTTACTCAAAGAGAACTGTCAAGAGGGGCCCATAAATCCTCATCGTGTTAGGGACGCAAAATCAAGGAACATAACACCGGTATGACGGAAACTAGGGCGGCAAGAATGGAACAAAACACCAGGCATAAGGCCGAGCCTTCCAGCCTTTACCAAGTATATAGATGCATTAATTAAATAAGAGATATTGTGATATCCCATGATATCCATGTCCCAACATGGAACTACCTGCAACTGCACCTGCCACTAGCAACGCTATAAGAGGGCCTAAGAAAATCGGTGACATAGCCAAACAACAGTCTACTCGGAAGGGTAAAAAGGTTAGAGGCTATCATGGCAATTTGGGAGGCTTGATAAACAAGTGGTAGGTAGCGCGACATAGCGATAGCATCGAGACAACTAGCATAGCAAAGATAGTAGTGAGATCCAAGGTGACGATCATCTTGCCTGAAATACCGCTAGGGAGAAGAACGAGTCCGTGAAGAAGACGATCCCACGTAGTCGAACAAATCCCCATAATCGCAACGAAACATGAACTATCGAGAAGGAGCACAACCGGAAAGAAGCAAACAACACGGTAAACACACAACACATAAACATGGCATGATGCTCATCCAAGTATGATGCATGTCCGGTTTAATGAGGCATGGCATGGCAAAGTACAACAAACAATACTACAAGTTAAGTGCAACTCAATGTGCAACGAGTTGCATATTGACGGAACACCACAACAATTATTTAGTTCTCTATCGTTTAAGCTACTCATCAATATTAAATGTTGGTTAACCTGGCAAGAGGTGAAGCATAATAAAGCTACACTATCTAAGCAATTTAAATGGGGCCGGAAACAACAAACAACAAATCCGGAAAATCCCCATGTGCATATTTCAATTTTGGTACCGTTCTGCCCTAAACCATATTTTAGTGTTGTTAAACATGCAAAGTAAGTGCATCATGCTAACCTATGCATTTTTCTAGACACGTTACATATGTAGTTTATTAAATTTGGAGCTACGTCTCTTAAGTTATGAAACAAACCATTTTAACATGATATTTATGCAAATTAATGCAAACAATAATTTTAAATATTTTTAACAGGGATGAAAGTTGCATATTGTGAAAGTACATAAAATTCTAAGAACTTTACATATATGACATGTTTTATTTGGATGCATGGATATTTAGTTATTAACAATACAAAAGAGTGGCATTTATGTAAATATGCAATGCACTTGAAAAATACAAAAAACCAGAGAAGGAAAAAAACATACATGGGCTGAATTGCAACACAGTGCAGCGGCTCAGGAGGAGATTTGGCCCGGCGGTGACAGTGTGCAAAAGAAATGGGAAACATGGCAAAAAAAACTAAGGAGCCTGGGACTCAAACCCAGCACCTCATGATGTTGTTTCGCTAGGATGACCAGTAGAGCTGGCTTGTGCTAGTATTCAGAGTGGGGTTCATCTCTAGATCAATCAGAACCAAGAGTTGTTCCACTCGAGAAACAAAAATTGTAGAAAAGAATGCAGTTACGGTGATTTGATCACTAGTCTCCTGGGTGAAGGGAGGCGAAGCTAGCCACTGGGCTAGTTGCCTGGCTTCGAGTGAGGAAGGGAACATATGCCATAAGAAGGTAACATCAGCGCAGCGCATGGATCACCATGGCCACGAAGAGGAGCTTGAAGCCGACATGATGGAGCATGCCGGCGACTCCAGGCGATGCAGAGCACCAGCGGGGTCGCGGAAACTGGCGAGGGAAGCGATGGTGGGACACGCGTATGTGCAGGAGGCTCATGGCTGTGAGGAGCTCGGGCACCTCATCCATGGCGAGGTGCAGCGGAGGCATTAGGAGGGCATGTCGTGGCCTATAGGCGAGCTGCGGTGCTACGGTGCGTATGTATGCAGACAGGAGCTGCGGGTGGCGAGGTGTGCAGCAAAGGTGCTATGCATCAAGGGTACTGTGACTATGGCGAGCATGACCTAGGATGCGACGGGAAACGACGGGCACGAATGGAAGAATTTGAGACGGAAAAGGGCTGGGACAAGCGGTGGCTCACCATGGGTTGGATGGGGTAGTCGATCATGCTCGGGGACGAACGGAGGCGACGAGGGAAGGCGCTGACCAGCGCTGTCCCTGAATTAGCAGGAAGCAGGGGAGGAAGAAAACGACGGGGAGGTAGCCGGACTTGGCGATCTTTGGGCGTGGCTCGACGTCAGAATGGATCCGTTGCAGCGTGGTGGTGTTCAGGGACACAGAAGGGAGGCCGGCGAAGGACTAGGCCAGGATGAGCTCGTGGCCGTAGCGGCCATGGCTCCTTGAGGCGTGGAAGCAGGTGTGTGGGTGTCCCCTTAGCTGTGGCGGCGACATGAAGGCGAAAGGAGGGAGGAGGAGGAACCCTAGGGCAGAGGCTGCGGGATTTATAGGAGGGAACGCGGCTCAGCTGGCTGCCTTGATGGTGAAAGCACAAGTGCTCCCTAAGTGGTTTTGGTAATTAATGTTAACATATTTCTTGTTGGACTAATGTTTTTATCTAGTATATTTCAGATAAATTCAACAGATGGAGTGGCGTGGACAAGAGAATGTGGAACCCCTTCAAAATGCTAAGGACACATATTAGCTCAAGTTCAAGACTCTACATTTTACTTTTAGTGATCCAAGATCACATTGAGTCCATAGGGAAAACCAATACTATTAAAAGGGGATGAGGTGTTGCTTAATGGCTTGCTTGCTCAAAATGCTCAGTGATATGCTCTAAAGCCCTCAACCACTCTCTCATCTCCACATATGTCCCAAATGAAAAGTCAAACTCGGCCCCACTAATTTGATCCATCCGGCGCCACCGAGTTCACTTGACATAGCCACTGCCAGAAACCCTAATCAATTCAGTCTCACCGATGGGATCTCGGTCTCACCGAGATGGGCTTGCAAACTCTCTGTTGCCTATTGCAATTATTTCGGTCCCACCGAGATAAGCAATCAGTCCCACCAAGTTTGCCTGACCAACTCTCTGTTTTGCCTATTACCAAAATCGGCCTCACCGAGTTTGTGTAATCAGTCAAACCGAGATGAGGTTTTACCCTAACCCTAGCACATCGGTCCCACCGAGTTGATCATATCGGTCCCACCGAAAAGCCTAATATTCACATTTTGAACTGAATCGGTCCCACCGAGTTTTCTGATTCGGTCCCACCGAGTTTGGTGAATTATGTGTAACAGTTAGATTTTGTGTGGAGGCTATATATACCCCACCACTCTTCCTTCATTATGAAGGAGAGCCATCAGAACGTGCCTACACTTGAACATTCATTTTCTAAGAGAGAACCACCTACTCATGTCTTGAGACCAAGATATTCCATTCCAACCATTTGAATCTTGATCTCTCGCCTTCTCCAAGTTGCTTTCCACTCAAATCATCTTTCCACCAAATCCAAATCTGTGTGAGAGAGTTGAGTGTTAGGGAGACTATCATTTGAAGCACAGGAGTAAGGAGTTCATCATCAACACACCGTCTATTACCTTTTGGAGAGTGGTGTCTCCTAGATTGGTTAGGTGTCACTTGGGAGCCTCCGTCAAGATTGTGGAGTTGAACCAAGGAGTTTGTACGGGAAAGGAGATCGCCTACTTCGTGAAGATCTACTCTAGTGAGGCAAGTCCTTCATGGGCGATGGCCATGGTGGGATAGACAAGGTTGCTTCTTCATGGACACTTTGTGGGTGGAGCCCTACGTGTACTCGCGCAACCATTACCCTTCATGGGTTGAAGTCTCCATCAACGTGGATATACGATAGCACCACCTATCGGAACCACGCCAAAAATCTCCGAGTCTCCAATTGCGTTTGCACATTCCAATCCCATCCCTTTACTTTCTTACAAGTTGCATGCTTTACTTTCCGCTGCTCATATACTCTTGCCATGCTTGCTTGAATGTATTGTGAATGATTAAACTTGTGCTAAAACTCCACCTTAACTTAAAGAAATTAAAATCTGCCACTTTTCTTTACTAAGAGTCTATTCACCCCCCTCTAGACACCTCTTCTCGATCCTTTCAATTCGTATCAGAGCATTGGTCTCCATTGGTTTGGTTTAAACACCTTTGGAGGAAGATGTACGAGTCTACGTTGGGGAGTCTTATACGTAGAGTGCCTATACTTGATGGAGCGTTCTTTCATGAGTCGAAAATTGAGATGCTTGAGATTTTCAATTAGTATCATTTGAACAAGTATGTGATACGTCTCCAACGTATCTATAATTTTTGATTGCTCCATGCTATATTATCTACTGTTTTGGACATTATTGGGCTTTATTATACACTTTTATATTATTTTTGGGACTAACCTATTAACCGGAGGCCCAGCCCAGAATTGCTGTTTTTTTTGCCTATTTTAGGGTTTCGAAGAAAAGGAATATCAAACGAAGTCCAAACGGAATGAAACCTTCGGGAACGTGATTTTTGGAACGAACAAGATCCAGGAGACTTGGACCCTACGTCAAGCAACCAACAGGGAGGCCACGAGGTAGGGGGCGCGCCTACCCCCCCCCCCCCAGGATAATCTAAGGACACCAAAAAGCCAAAGCTTGGGGATGCCCCAGAAGGCATCCCCTCTTTCGTCTACTTCTATCGGTAACTTTACTTGGAGCTATATTTTTATTCACCACATGATATTTGTTTTTCTTGGAGCGTCTTGTATGATTTGAGTCTTTATTTGTTAGTTTTCCACAATCATATTTGCTGTACACACCTTTTGAGAGAGACACACATGATTCAGAAATTATTAGAATACTCTATGTGCTTCACTTATATCTTTTGAGTTATATAGTTTTGCTCTAGTATTTCACTTATATGTTTTAGAGCATGATGGTGGATTTGTTTTATAGAAACTTTTGATCTCTCATGCTTCACTTAGACTATTTTGAGAGTCTTAAAAAGCATGGTAATTTGCTTAAATAATCCTAATAGGTAGGTATACAAGATTAATAATAAAATTCCCTTAGGAATGTATTGAATACTATGAGAAGTTTGATACTTGATAATTGTTTTGAGATATGGAGATGGTGATATTAGAGTCATGCTAGTTGAGTAGTTGTGAATTTGAGAAATACTTGTGTTAAAGTTTGTGATTCCCGTAGCATGCACGTATGGTGAACCGTTATGTGATGAAGTCGAAGCATGATTTATTTATTGATTGTCTTCCTTCTGAGTGGCGGTCGGGGACGAGCGATGGTCTTTTCCTACCAATTATCCCCCTAGGAGCATGCGCGTAATACTTTGCTTTGATAACTTGTAGATTTTTGCAATAAGTATATGAGTTCTTTATGACTAATGTTGAGTCCATGGATCATACGCACTCTCACCCTTCCACCATTGCTAGCCTCTCTAATACCGCACACCTTTCGCCGGTATCATACACCCACCATATACCTTCCTCAAAACAGCCACCATACCTACCTATCATGGCATTTCCATAGCCATTCCGAGATATATTGCCATGCAACTTTCCACCATTCCGTTTACTATGACACACTCCATCATTGTCATATTTCTTTGCATGATCATGTAGTTGACATTGTATTTGTGGCAAAGCCACCGTTCATAATTCTTTCATACATGTCGCTCATGAGTCATTGCATATCCCGGTACACCGCCGGAGGCATTCACATAGAGTCATATCGTGTTCTAAGTATCGAGTTGTAATTCTTGACTTGTAAGAAAATAAAAGTGTGATGATCATCATTATTAGAGCATTGTCCCAAGTGAGGAAAGGATGATGGAGACTATGATTCCCCCACAAGCGAGATGAGACTCCGGACGAAAAAAAGAGGCCAAAGAAGCCCAAATAAAAAAAAAGAGGCCATAAAAAAGGCCCAAATAAAAAAAATATGAGAGAAAAAGAGAGAAGGGACAATGCTACTATCCTTTTACCACACTTGTGCTTCAAAGTAGCACCATGATCTTCATGATAGAGAGTCTCCTTTGTTATCACTTTCATGTACTAGTGGGAATTTTTCATTATAGAACTTGGCTTGTATATTCCATTGATGGGCTTCCTCAAAATGCCCCAGGTCTTCGTGAGCAAGCAAGTTGGATGCACACCCACTTAGTTTCTTTTTGAGCTTTCATATAGTTATAGCTCTAGTGCATCCGTTGCATGGCAATCCCTACTCACTCACATTGATATCTATTGATGGGCATCTCCATAGTCCGTTGATACGTCTAGTTGATGTGAGACTATCTTCCCCCTTTTTTGTCTTCTCCACAACCACCATTCTATTCCACCTAAAGTGCTATATCCATGGCTCACGCTCATGTATTGCGTGAAGATTGAAAAAGTTTGAGAATGTCAAAAGTATGAAACAATTGCTTGGCTTGTCATCGGGGTTGTGCATGATTTAAATACTTTGTGTGGTGAAGATAGAGCATATCCAGACTATATGATTTTGTAGGGATAACTTTCTTTGGCCATGTTATTTTGAGAAGACATAATTGCTTAGTTAGTATGCTTGAAGTATTATTATATTTATGTCAATATTGAACTTTTGTCTTGAATCTTTCAGATCTGAATATTCATACCACAATTAAGAAGAATTACATTGAAAATATGCCAAGTAGCATTCCACATCAAAAATTCTGTTTTATCATTTACCTACTCGAGGACGAGCAGGAATTAAGCCTGGGGATGCTTGATACGTCTCCAACGTATCTATAATTTTTGATTGCTCCATGCTATATTATCTACTGTTTTGGACATGATTGGGCTTTATTATACACTTTTATATTATTTTTGGGATTAACCTATTAACCGGAGGCCCATCCCAGAATTGTTGTTTTTTTGCCTATTTTAGGGTTTCGAAGAAAAGGAATATCAAACGGAGTCCAAATGGAATGAAACCTTCGGGAACGTGATTTTTGGAACGAACAAGATCCAGGAGACTTGGACCCTATGTCAAGCAACCAACATGGAGGCCACGAGGTAGGGGGGCGCGCCTACCCCCCAGGCGTGCCCTCCACCCTCATGGGCCCCCTGTTGCTCCATCGACGTACTCGTTCCTCCTATATATACCTACGTACCCCCAAACGATCAGATACGGATCCAAAACCCTAATTCCACCGTCGTAATTTTCTGTATCCACGAGATCCCATCTTGGGGCCTGTTCCGGAGCTCCGCCGGAGGGGGCATCGATCACGGAGGGCTTCTACATCAACACCATAGCCCTTTCGATGAAGTGTGAGTAGTTTACCTCAGACCTTCGGGCCCATAGTTATTAGCTAGATGGCTTCTTCTCTCTTTTTGGATCTCAATACAAAGTTCTCCCCCTCTCTGGTGGAGATCTATTCGATGTAATCTTCTTTTGCGGTGTGTTTGTTGACACCGATGAATTGTGGGTTTATGATCAAGTTTATCTATGAACAATATTTGAATCTTCTCTGAATTCTTTTATGTATGGATGGTTATCTTTGCAAGTCTCTTTGAATTATCAGTTTGGTTTGGCCTACTAGATTGATCTTTCTTGCAATGGGAGAAGTGCTTAGCTTTGGGTTCAATCTTGTGGTGTCCTTTCCCAGTGACAGTAGGGGCAGCAGGGCACGTATTGTATTGTTGCCATCGAGGATAACAAGATGGTTTTTTTAATCATATTGCATGAGTTTATCCCTCTACATCATGTTATCTAGCTTAAGGCGTTACTCTGTTCTTATGAACTTAATACTCTAGATGCATGCTGGATAGCGGTCGATGTGTGGAGTAATAGTAGTAGATGCAGGCAGGAGTCGGTCTACTTGTCTTGGACGTGATTCCTATATACATGATCATACCTAGATATTCTCATAACTATGCTCAATACTGTCAATTGCTCAACAGTAATTTGTTCACCCACCGTAAAATACCTATGCTCTTGAGAGAAGCCACTAGTGAAACCTATGGCCCCGGGTCTATCTTCATCATATTAATCTTCCAATACTTAGTTGTTTTCATTGCTTTTATTTTACTTTGCATCTTTATCATAAAAATACCAAAAATATTATCTTATCATATCTATCAGATCTCACTCTCGTAAGTGACCGTGTAGGGATTGACAACCCCTTATCGCGTTGGTTGCGAGGATTTATTTGTTTTATGTAGGTGCGAGGGACTCGCGCGTAGCCTCCTACTGGATTGATACCTTGGTTCTCAAAAACTGAGGGAAATACTTATGCTACTTTGCTGCACCACACTTTCCTCTTCAAGGGAAAACCAACACAAGTGCTCAAGAGGTAGCAGTACATTAGTAGCCCTTGTGCACCTCATGTTGATCCTTTGCACCCTACCCCTGATTAGTCTATTGACATGATCTGTTAGAACAGTCAATTTAATCACTAGAGGATTGCCTAGAAACTTGTTTGCTAGCTTGCCTGCTCTTGATTGTGCTTACACCATATGGAGGTTTCTTGAGGAACGATTTCCAAACTATTCCTTGCAAAACTTGGATGAAATTCTTCATAAGTCTATTGCGTTGAGTAAGATGAGTTCCAATGATCCCAAATTCGGTGATTGTCTACTTGAGCTTACTAGTCTTACGCATGTCAAAGGAGATGTTGGAATCATTAGCAATATCATCTCCGAAGCCATTGGAATTCATAAAGATGACTATTGTGATGACCATCTATCTAATGAATTATCCTCTCTAGGAATTAATCCATCACAAGACAATGTTGAACATGGATACTATGATGAGGATGATGATAGTGACTTTGATCTCGATGAGTCTATGAGACACTTTGGTCTTACAGCAAATCTTCACGGCTACATGGCTGGAGGAAAGGAATGGGTTCTTGATAGTGGGTACCGATCACAAGACCGGAGACAAGGATATGTTTCGTGCGCTTGCTGAAAATGACGGCCCTCGAAAGTATGTCACTTTTGGTGGCAACTCAAAGGGTAAGGTGGTTGGCCTTGGTAAGGTGGCCATCTCGCATGATAGCTCGATACAAAATGTTATGCTCATTGAATCTCTTGGATATAATCTACTTTCTGTATCTAGACTTGCTGACTTTGGTTTCAATGTCCTATTTGCCGAAGTAGATTGCCAAGTGTTTCGTAGGGATAAACACAATATGGTCTTTACCGATTCACATAGAGGTGATCTTTACATTGTTGATTTCACTAAAAAGGCTCAACCTAGAACTTTCTTAATTGCTAAATCTTCTAAAGATTGGTTGTGGCATAGAAGATTAGGTCATGTGGGCATGCGAAATCTTGATAAGCTTATTAAAGGTGATCACATCCTTAGAGTAAAAGATATTATATTTGACAAGGATAGATTGTGCAGTGTTTGTCAAGCAGGAAAAAAAGTTGGAGGAAATCACCCCGTGAAGAACATCATGACCACGAGGAGACCACTCGAGCTACTTCATATGTATCTCGTTGGTCCCAATGCCTACAAAAGTTTTGGTGGTAACTCATTTGGTCTAGTCATAGTCGATGATTTTTCAAGATTTACATCGGTGTTCTTTCTTGATGATAAATCACAGGTCCAAAAGATCTTCAAGAACTTTGCTAGGAAGGCCCAAAATCAATTTGAAGTGAAGATCAAGAAGGTTCGAAGCGACAATGGAACAGAGTTGAAGAACGCAAATGCGAATACCTTTCTTGATGAAGAAGGGATTTCACGTGAGTTCTCGGCTACGTATACGCCTCAACAAAATGGAGTTGTTGAGAGGAAGAACCGGACTCTTATCGAGATGGCGAGAATGATGCTTGATGAGTACAAGACGCCAAAACACTTTTGGGCGGAAGCGGTTGAGACATCTTGTCACGCAATAAATAGCTTGTATCTTCACAAGCTACTCGGCAAGACGACATACGAGCTTCTCACCGGTAACAAACCCCAAGTTGGATACTTTTGAGTATTCGGCTCAAAGTGCTACATTCTTGATAAGAATCGTCATTCTAAATTTGCTCGTAAATCTCATGAGGGTTTCCTGCTCGGTTATGGCTCAAACTCTCACACTTACCGTGTCTACAACAATTTCACCTGAAAGGTTGAAGAGACGGTAGATGTAAAGTTTGATGAATCTAACGGCTCGCAAGTAGAGAAATTGCCAATTGATGTAGGAGACAAAGACCATTCAGAAGCAATCCAAGACTTGTCTATTGGCAAGATTCGTCCAACGGAGGTGAAGGAGAGTACCTCGTCCATCCAAGTGGAAGCTTCTACCTCACGACAAGGTGAACCAAGAATTGACATGGAAGCATCCACAAGTGGGACACGCCAAGATGAAGGAAACGAGGAAGTACACCAAGATGAACCACATCAACCTCCTTCTCCACCTAGACAAGAGAACCCAAGAAGAAGAATGAGATGATGAAGAATATGTTCCACCCAGACCCAAACAAAAGCTACCACGAGTTCAAGCAAGAGTTTCACGAGACCATCCCATTGAACAAATCTTCAACGATATTCAAACCGGGAGAATCACCCGCTCTAAAACTCATTTGCCTAATTTTTGTGAACATTATTCATTCATCTCTAGCATTGAACCTATGAAGGTTGAAGAAGCATTGGAAGATCCGGATTGGATAAATGCCATGCACGAAGAGCTACACAACTTTGAGAGAAACCAAGTGTGGACATTGGTCGAGAAGCCTGACAACAACAACAACAACATCGGTACCAAATGGGTGTTTCGCAAGCAAGACGAAGATGGACAAGTAATTCGCAACAAAGCACGTCTCGTCGCCCAAGGCTACACTCAAGTTGAAGGTATGGACTATGGTGAGACATATGCCCCCGTTGCTAGACTTGAGTCTATCCGCATCTTACTTGCCTATGCTAATCACCATGATATCACCTTGTACCAAATGGACATTAAAAGTGCTTTCTGATGTCTACTACACAACTTTCTTCTTGTAGACATTATTGGGCCTCCAAGTGCAGAGGTTTGTAGGACAGTAGCAAATTTCCCTCAAGTGGATAACCTAAGGTTTATCAATCCGTGGGAGGCGTAGGATGAAGATGGTCTCTCTCAAGCAACCCTGCAACCAAATAACAAAGAGTCTCTTATGTCCCCAACACACCCAATACAATGATAAATTGTATAGGTGCACTAGTTCGGCGAAGAGATGGTGATACAAATGCAATATGGATAGTAGATAATGGTTTTTGTAATCTGAAAATATAAAAACAGCAAGGTAGCAACTGGTAAAAGTGAGCACAAATGGTATTGCAATGCTAGGAAACAAGGCCTAGGGTTCATACTTTCACTAGTGCAAGTTCTCTCAACAATAATAACATAATTGGATCATATAACTATCGCTCAACATGCAACAAAGAGTCACTCCAAATTCACTAATAGCGGAGAACAAATGAAGAGATTATGGTAGGGTACAAAACCACCTCAAAGTTATCCTTTCTAATTGATCTTTTCAAGAGTCCGTAGTAAAATAACATGAAGCTATTCTTTCTGTTCGATCTATCATAGAGTTCGTACTAGAATAACATCTTAAGATACAAATCAACCAAAACCCTAATGTCACCTAGATACTCCAATGTCACCTCAAGTATCCGTGGGTATGATTATACGATATGCATCACACAATCTCAGATTCATCTATTCAACCAACACAAAGAACTTCAAAGAGTGCTCCAAAGTTTCTACCGGAGAGTCAAGACGAAAACGTGTGCCAACCCGTATGCATAAGTTCATGAGGTCAAGGAACTCGCAAGTTGATCACCAAAACATACATCAAGTGGATCATGTGATATCCCATTGTCACCACAGATAAACACATGCAAGACATACATCAAGTGTTCTCAAATCCTTAAAGACTCAATCCGATAAGATAACTTCAAAGGGAAAACTCAATTCATCACAAGAGAGTAGAGGGGGAGAAACATCATAAGATCCAAATATAATAGCAAAGCTCGCGATACATCAAGATCGTGCCGTCTCAAGAACACGAGAGAGAGAGAGAGAGATCAAACACATAGCTACTGGTACATACCCTCAGCCCCGAGGGAGAACTACTCCCTCCTTGTCATGGAGAGCGCCAGGATGATGAAGATGGCCACCGGAGAGGGATTCCCCCCTGCAGCAGGTGTCGAAACGGGTCTAGATTGGTTTTCAATGGCTACGGAGGCTTCTGGCGGCGGTACTCCTGATCTATTCTGTTCTTCGATGTTTTTAGGGTATATGGACATATATAGGCAAAATAAGTCGGTCAGGGGCGCCACGAGGGGCCCACGAGGGTGGGGGCGCGCCCAGGGGGTAGGGTGCGCCTCCCTGCCTCGTGGCTTCCTCGAAGCTTCCCTGATGTCTACTCCAAGTCTCCTGGATTGCTTCCGTTCCAAAAATAACTCTCCCGAAGGTTTCATTCCGTTTGGACTCCATTTGATATTCCTTTTCTTCGAAACACTGAAATAGGCAAGGAAACAACAATTTGGGTTGGGCCTCCGGTTAATAGGTTAGTCCCAAAAATAATATAAGAGTGTATAATAAAGCCCATAAACATCCAAAACAGATAATATAATAGCATGGAACAATAAAAAATTATAGATACGTTGGAGACGTGTCAAGCATTCCCAAGCTTAATTCCTGCTCGTCCTCGAGTAGGTAAATGATAAAAACAGAATTTTTGACGTGGAATGCTACCTAACATATTTATCAATGCAATCTTCTTTATTGTGGCAAGAATATTCAGATCCATAAGATTCAAGACAAAAGTTTAATATTGACATAAAAATAATAATACTTCACGCATAGTAACAAAGTAATCATGTCTCATCAAAATAACATGGCTAAAGAAAGCTATCCCTACAAAATCATATAGTCTGGCTATGCTCTATCTTCATCACACAAAATATTTAAATCATTCACAACCCCAATGACAAGCCAGGCAATCGTTTCATACTTTTGATGTTCTCAAACTTCTTCAATCTTCACGCAATACATGAGCGTGAGCCATGGACATAGCACTATAGGTGGAATAGAATGGTGGTTGTGGAGAAGACAAAAAGGATAAGATAGTCTCACATCAACTAGGCGTATCAACGGGTTATGGAGATGCCCATCAATAGATATCAATGTGAGTGAGTAGGGATTGCCATGCAACGGATGCACTAGAGCTATAAGTGTATGAAAGCTCAACAAAAGAAACTAGGTGGGTGTGCATCCAACTCGCTTGCTCACGAAGACCTAGGGCATTTTGAGGAAGCCCATCATTGGAATATACAAGCCAAGTTCGATAATGAAAGATTCCCACTAGTATATGAAAGAGACAACATAGGAGACTCCCTATCATGAAGATCATGGTGCTACTTTGAAGCACAAGTGTGGTAAAAGGATAGTAGCATTGCCCCTTCTCTCTTTTTCTCTCATTTTTTATTTTATTTTTTATTTTATTATTTGGGCCTTTTTTTCTTTTGGCCTCTTTTCTCTCTTTTTTTTTCTGTCCAGAGTCTCATCCCTACTTGTGGGGGAATCATAGTCTCCATCATCCTTTCCTCACTAGGACAATGCTCTAATAATGATGATCATCACACTTCTTTTTTACTTACAACTCAAGAATTACAACTCAATACTTAGAACAAAATATGACTCTATGTGAATGCCTTCGGTATTGTACCGGGATATGCAATGAATCAAGAGTGACATGTATGAAAAAAAATTATGAACGGTGGCTTTGCCACAAATACAATGTAAACTACATGATCATGCAAAGCAATATGACAATGATGAAGCGTGTCATAACAATGGAATGGTGGAAAGTTGCATGGCAATATATCTGGCTATGGAAATGCCATAATAGGTAGGCATGGTGGCTGTTTTGAGGAAGGTATATGGTGGGTTTATGGTACCGGCGAATGTTGCGCGGTACTAGAGAGGCTAGCAATGGTGGAAGGTTGAGAGTGCGTATAATCCATGGACTCAACATTAGTCATAAAGAACTCACATACTTATTGCAAAAATCTATTAGTTATCGAAACAAAGTACTACGCGCATGCGACTAGGGGGATAGATTGGTAGGAAGAGACCATCGCTCGTCCCCGACCGCCACTCATAAGGAAGACAATCAATAAATAAATCATGCTCTGACTTCATCACATAACGGTTCACCATACGTGCATGCTACGGGAATCACAAACTTTAACACAAGTATCTCTCAAATTCACAACTACTCAAATGGCATGACTCTAATATCACCATATTCATATCTCAAAACAATCATCAAATATCAAACTTTTCATAGTATTCAATGCACTTTATATGAAAGTTTTTATTATATCCCTCTTGGATGCCTATCATATTAGGACTAAATTCATAACCAAAGAAAACTACCATGCTGTTCTAAAAGACTCTCAAAATAATATAAGTGAATCATGAGAGTTCAACAATTTCTTCAAAATAAAACCACCGCCGTGCTCTAAAAAGATATAAGTGAAGCACTAGAGCAAATGACAAACTACTCCAAAAGATATAAGTGAAGATCAATGAGTAGTCAAATAATTATGCAACTATGTGAATACTCTCTAGCATTTAAGAATTTCAGATCTTGGTATTTTATTCAAACAGCAAGCAAAGCAAAATAAAATAAAATGACGCTCCAAGCAAAACACATATCATGTGGCAAATAAAAATATAGCTCCAAGTAAAGTTACCGATGAACGAAGACAAAAGAGGGGATGCCATCCGGGGCATCCCCAAGCTTAGGCTCTTGGTTTTCCTTGAATATTACCTTGGGGTGCTTTGGTCATCCCCAAGCTTAGGCTCTTGCCACTCCTTATTCCATAGTCCATCGAATCTTTACCCAAAACTTGAAATCTTCACAACACAAAACTTAACAGAAAACTCGTAAGCTCCGTTAGTATAAGAAAATAAATCACCACTTAGTTACTATTGTGAACTAATTCTAAATTCATATTGGTGTAATATCTACTGTGTTCCAACTTCTCTATAGTTCATACCCTCCGATACTACTCATAGTTTCATCAAAATAAGCAAACAACACATAGAAAACAGAATCTGTGAAAAACAGAACAATCTGTACTAATCTGTAGGTTTCGACTACTTCTGGAACCCCCAAAATTCTAAAATAAATTGCTAGATGTTAGGAATTTATCTATTAATCATCATCACAAATAATTAACTAAATAGCACTTTTAATAAAAAATGGCAGCAATTCTCGTGAGCACTAAAGTTTCTGTTTTTTACAGCAAGATCACAAAGACTTTCCCCAAGTCTTCCCAAAGGTTCTACTTGGCACAAACACTAATTAAAATCATAAAAATTCAATCATAACAGAGGATAGATGAATTATTTATTACTAAACAGTAACAAAAAGCAAGGAACAAAAATAAAGTTGGGTTGCCTCCCAATAAGCGCTATCGTTTAACGCCCCTAGCTAGGCATGATGATTTCAATGATGCTCACATAAAAGATAAGAATTGAAACATAAAGAGAGCATCATGAAGAATATGACTAGCACATTTAAGTCTAACCCACTTGCTATGCATAGGAATTTTGTGAGCAAACAACTTATGGGAACAATAATCAACTAGCATAGGAAGGCAAAACAAGCATAACTTCAGAACTTAAAGCACATAGAGAGAGAACTTGATATTATTGCAATTCCTACAAGCATATGTTCCTCCCTCATAATAATTTTCAGTAGCATCATGAATGGATTCAACAATGTAACCATCACATAAAGCATTCTTTTCATGATCTACAAGCAAAGAAATTTTATTACTCTCCACATAAGAAAAATTCTTCTCATTCAGAATAGTGGGAGTATCATAAGAAACTCGAATACTATAAATTGTTTCCACATTAAAAGAGTAATGTTCAGAAAAAGGGTAATCATAATCATGACAAGTTTTATGGTTATCATTATTCTTAATAGCATATAAGTCATCACAATAATCATCATAGATAGCAACTTTGTTCTCATAATCAATTGGAACCTCTTCCGAAATAGTGGAATCATTACTAAATAAAGTCATGACCTCTTTAAATCTAGTTTTATAATTATCACAATAAGATTAAACATACTCCAAAATAGTGGGATCATCACTTCCTAAAGTTTACACTCTTCCAAACCCACTTTCATAAATATAATCATCATAAATAGGAGGCATGCTATCATAATAAATTTGCTCATCAAAACTTGGGAGACAAAAAAATATCATGTTCATTAAACATAGCTTCCCCAAGCTTGTGGCTTTGCATATCATTAGCTTCATGGATATTCAAAGAATTCATACTAATAACATTGCAATCATCCTCATCATCCAAAGATTTAGTGCCAAACATTCTAATGCATTCTTCTTCTAACACTTTGGCACAATTATCGGAATCCTTATTTTCATGAAAGACATTAAAAAGATGAAGCATATGAGGTATACTCAATTCCATTTTTTTTATAATTTTCTTTTATAAACTAAACTAGTGATAAAACAAGAAACAAAAAGATTCGATTCCAAGATCTAAAGTTATACCTTCAAGCGCTAACTTCCCCGGCAACGGAGCCAGAAAAGAGCTTGATGTCTACTACACAACCTTCTTCTTGTAGACGTTGTTGGGACTCCAAGTGCAGGGTTTGTAGGACAGTAGAAAATTTCCCTCAAGTGGATGACCTAAGGTTTATCAATCCGTGTGAGGCATAGGATGAAGATGGTCTCTCTCAAGCAACCCTGCAACCAAATAACAATGAGTCTCTTGTGTTCCCAACACACCCAATACAATGATAAATTGTATAGGTGCACTAGTTCGGCGAAGAGATGGTGATACAAATGCAATATGGATAGTAGATAATGGTTTTTGTAATCTGAAAATATAAAAACAGCAAGGTAGTAAGTGGTAAAAGTGAGCACAAATGGTATTGCAATGCTAGGAAACAAGGCCTAGGGTTCATACTTTCACTAGTGCAAGTTATCTCAACAATAATAACATAATTGGATCATATAACTATCCCTCAACATGCAACAAAGAGTCACTCCAAAGTCACTAATAACGGAGAACAAACGAACAGATTATGGTAGGGTATGAAACCACCTCAAAGTTATCCTTTCTGATCGATCTATTCAAGAGTCCGTAGTAAAATAACATGAAGCTATTCTTTCCGTTCCATCTATCGTAGAGTTCGTACTAGAATAACACCTTAAGGTACAAATCAACCAAAACCCTAATGTCACCTAGATACTCCAATGTCACCTCAAGTATCCGTGGGTATGATTATACGATATGCATCACACAATCTCAGATTCATCTATTCAACCAACACAAAGAACTTCAAAGAGTGCCCCAAAGCTTCTACCGGAGAGTCAAGACGAAAACGTGTGCCAACCCCTATGCATAAGTTCACAAGGTCACGGAACTCGCAAGTTGATCACCAAAACATACATCAAGTGGTTCATGTAATATCCCATTGTCACCACAGATAAGCACATGCAAGACATACATCAAGTGTTCTCAAATCCTTAAAGACTCAATCTGATAAGATAACTTCAAAGGGAAAACTCAATTCATCACAAGAGAGTAGAGGGGGAGAAACATCATAAGATCCAAATATAATAGCAAAGCTCACGATACATCAAGACCGTGCCGTCTCAAGAACATGAGAGAGAGAGAGATCAAACACATAGCTACTGGTACATACCCTCAGCCCCGAGGGAGTACTACTCCCTCCTCGTCATGGAGAGCACCGGGATGATGAAGATGGCCACCAGAGAGGGATTTCCCCCCTCCGGCAGGGTGCCAGAACGGGTCTAGATTGGTTTTCGGTGGCTACGGAGGCTTCTGGCAGCGAAACTCCCGATCTATTCTTTTCTTCGATGTTTTTAGGGTATATGGACATATATAGGCGAAAGAAGTCAGTCAGGGGACCACGAGGGGCCCACGAGGGTGTTGGGGCATGCCCAGGTGGTAGGGCGCACCTCCCTGCCTCATGGCTTCTTCGAAGCTTCCCTGATGTCTACTCCAAGTCTCCTGGATTGCTTCCGTTCCAAAAATAACTCTCCCGGTGGTTTCATTCCGTTTGGACTCCGTTTGATATTCCTTTTCTTCGAAACACTGAAGTAGGCAAGAAAACACCAATTTGGGTTGGGCCTCTGGTTAATAGTTTAGTCCCAAAAATAATATAAAAGTGTATAATAAAGCCCATAAACATCGAAAACAGATAATATAATAGCATTGAACAATAAAAAATTATAGATATTGGAGACGTTTCACTTTCCTAAATGGTGAAATTGAGGAGGAAGTTTATGTCAAACAACCTCCCGGCTTTGTTAATCCTAAGAAACTCGATCATGTTTACAAACTTCACAAACCTCTTTATGGTCTTAAACAGTCTCCTAAAGCGTGGTATAAATGCTTGACCAAATTCCTTATTGAAAATGGCTTTGAGGTTGGAAAGATTGATTCTACTCTTTTTACTAAAAGGGTTAATGATGAATTATTTGTGTGCCAAATTTATGTTGATGATATCATATTTGGTTCAACTAACCCTCATTTTAGTGAAAAGTTTGGGAAGCTAATGTCGGAGAAGTTTAAGATGTCTATGATGAGTGAACTCAAGTTCTTTCTTTGTTTGCAAATCAAGCAAACTAAGGAAGGCACCTTTGTCTCTCAAACAAAGTACACCAAGGACTTATTCAAGAAGTTTAACATGCAAGAAAGCAAAGGTATGAAAACCCCCATGCCTACTAGTGGACATCTTGACTTGACTAAGGATGGCATACCGGTTGACCAAATGGTTTATCGCTCTATGATTGGTTCATTGTTATATCTATGTGCCTCCCGTCTCAATATTATGCTAAGTTTGTGCATGTCTGCATGATATCAAGCGACCCCCAAAGAATGACATCTTAAGGCTGTGAAAAGGATAGTGAGATACCTAATACATACACAAAAGTTTGGCATTTGGTATCCTAAGAGGTCTTCTTTTGATCTTGTTGGCTACTCCGATTCGGACTATGCCGGTGACAAGGTTGATAGAAAGTCCACTTCGGGTACTTGTCAATTTCTTGGTAGATCTCTTGTATCTTGGTCCTCCAAGAAACAAAACTCGGTATCCTTATCCACCGCCGAAGCGGAATACATTGCCGCCGGTTCATGTTGTGCTCAATTACTTTGGATGACCCAAACTCTTAAAGATTATGGGATCTATGTGAAACATGTTCCATTGCTTTGTGACAATGAAAGTGCTATTAAGATTGCTCATAATCCCATGCAACATTCTCGAACCAAGCACATTGAAGTTCGTCATCATTTCATTCGAGATCATGTTGCCAAAGGGGACATTGATCTTAAGCAAGTTCGTACCGACAAGCAATTGGCGGATATATTCACCAAACTGCTTGATGAGAAAGTATTTTTCCGTTTGAGAGGTGAATTGAAAATCATTGATGCTTCAAACTTGGAGTAGAAACTCCATTTGGATACATGCAAGGCATGAGCCTTTGACTAATCCTTGATGTTTCTATTATGATGATGATCATATGTCTTGGATATATTTGCACCCTTGCATGCTATCTAACCCTTGTAGGTACTTGGATGAATCAAAATCTATGAGATTGCAAATAACTCACATCTTGAACAATCTCTACATCACCAAGTCTCTACAATATGGTGGTTGAATACAAGGAAGCATGAAACCTTTCAAAATATCCTTTGACCATTTGTCGGTGTCAAAACCGGCAGATCTCGGGTAGGGGGTCCCGAACTGTGCGTCTAGGCGGATGGTAACAGGAGACAAGGGACACGATGTTTTTACCCAGGTTCGGGCCCTCTCGATGGAGGTAAAACCCTACTCCTGCTTGATTAATATTGATGATATGGGTAGTACAAGAGTAGATCTACCACGAGATCAAGGAGGCTAAACCCTAGAAGCTAGCCTATGGTATGATTGTTGTATGATGAAGTTGTCCTACGAACTAGAACCCTCCGGTTTATATAGACACCAGATAGGGTTAGGGTTACACAGAGTCGGTTACAATGGTAGGAGATCTTGAATATCTGCATCGCCAAGCTTGCCTTCCACGCCAAGGAAAGTCCCATCCGGACACGGGACGAAGTCTTCAATCTTGTATCTTCATAGTCCTGGAGTCCGGCTACCCGAACACCCCCTAATCTAGGACTCCCTCAGTAGCCCCTGAACCAGGCTTCAATGACGACGAGTCCGGCGCGCAGATTGTCTTCGGCATTGCAAGGCGGGTTCCTCCTCCAAGTCCTTCAAGAAGATTTTAAACACCAAGGATAGTGTCCGGCTCTGCAAAAATAAGCTTCCACATATTGCCATAGAGAGAATAATATCAACACAAATCTAATCTGCTGACGTATTCTGCAGCGTGACATCACACTACGGCCAAGCCTTTATTCAAATCGTTTTCACTTCTCCACCTCAGCGTGTTTTGCGAGGCGGTTTCCTTGGCACGTCTTGTCAAAGCAGAGATCGTGTCCCCCCTTTTACGGGATTCTCATCAATACGGACGTGGGTAACCCAATCGTGCCCGTTAGCACGTTTCCTCGATTAAAGACGAGTCCCAAATGGTTACGGGGAGGGCTCCTGGTATTCAACCTCTTATAAAGAGACCAGGGCCTTACTCCTTTTCCCCAATCTCAAAACAAGTTCGCCCGTCGCCTCGAGTTCCAACACCCTAGGCTCCAGATTCCAGGCGCTTCGGACCTTCGACAATGTCCGGTTCTGACCTTCAAGGCCGATGGATGCCCTCCTCCATCACGGAGGAGGACGTGCTAAAGTTGAGAGAGGCTAAGTTCTTGACCGCCGAAATTTTGCATAGGTTGCCTGCTCAAAGGCAGGCTATTCCCAGTCCCCAGCCCGGTGAGAGCGTAGTGTTCATGTCTCACTTCCTTCGGGGGTTAGGCTTCCCGATGGATCCCTTCGTGAGGGGCTGCTGTTTTATTACGGGCTGGAATTTCATAACTTAGCTCCGAAGTCCATCCTCCACATTTCCTCATTCATCATTGTGTGCGAAGCGTTCCTCCGTGTTACTCCTCACTTCGGATTATGGCTCAAGACTTTTGGAGTGGAGCCGAAGATGATCGAGAGACGACACACAGAGTGCGGAGGCGCTGTCATAAGTAAGAATGCTGATGCTCCATGGCCCGAGGGCTCCTTTCAAGAGGAGCTCGGCTTGTGGCAACGAGAGTGGTTCTATATCACCGCTCCCAGGAGCGCCAAGTGGGTGGCGCCTCCTACCTTTCGCTCGGGTCCCCCATCACAGCTAGCGTCATGGGTCACAAAGGATTAGATTGGGGGTTATCCAAAGACGTGCCCTTGTTGCAGGGCCGCATCAGGGATCTCTTAGAAAGAGACCTCAACCTGGTCAAGGTGACGCAGGTCATGCTGATTCGCCGAACACTGCCCGACAAACGTCACTCCCTTCGTTTGTGGGTGTTTAATCCGGAGGGACCACGAGCTCTCCAGCATTTTATGGGCACAACGCCCGTGGAGATGTATAAACTGTTCTTCGGATCACAAATGATGTGTCCGGATTTGACCGAGGACGCAGGCCTAAGCTGCAATCGCCCGGATACCCAAGTAAGTAACCTTGTGCCCGAACCTACTATCCATATAATCGTCATAAACTTGCCCCTAAAAGAGCTGTCCTTTTAAATAGGAGTGGATAGTGGAGGCAAAGCTGATCAGGTGTCCGGCTCCCCTTCCCGAAACTAGGCCGGATCCCGTGCTTGTCGGGATGTTGAAGATATTGCCTTTGGAGGGAAGTAAGGGGAAGGACAAGGGAACTATGGCCTCCTCGAAGGAGGCTGCTTCGAAGGGAGGAACCGACAATTCCTCTCCCAAGGGGAAGAAGAGGGCCGCCTCTGACGACCCAGAGACCATGGCCTCGAAGCGGGGGAGAAAATCCTCGTCAGAGGGTCTGACGCCGGGGAGTTCCTCGGTCGAACTACGCCCTCAAAGGGATCAGCCCTCCAGCAGCCATAAGTAGAGAGAGGTTTTCCTTTTGAGGGATGAGAGAAATCCTTGATTTATATCTGAGAAGATTAACTGAAATTTTACCTTGTAGCTCGGACCTCAGCCCTTCTCAGCAGAGCTCGTCTTCGGGGGATCTTCTTCCGGAGATGATGGAGAGCAGGACGCCTCCCCCTGCCGTACCTCCTAGCGAGGCGGGCGACCCTGAGGTGTCGTCGCGGAGGGTTTCTCTGAATCCGGCAGGGGCGGAAGATAGCTATGTGGCCCCCAAGGTTCTCCGCGTCCGGCCTTCGAAAGAGGCCATAGGACAAGTCCGGCACCGTCTGGTGCTCGGCCGGAGGAGCTAAAGATTCTGCTGGGGCGAACTTCTATCTCAGTGGAGTACCGTGCATTGATGGGCATGGTGATTGAAAGGATTTCATCCGCAAAAAGCGGATTGCATGAGGCCGTCAAAAGTTTACTGGCGGGTTTTGAGGTATGTTAGATAATGTACACTTTTGTCAGTTGCGCATAAGTAAGATGCGCCCTGTGTAGATAGTAGCCCCTGAGACTGTGCGCGTTGTCAAGAAATGACGGCACGCAGAGGATCATAATCCCAGGTCTAAGATGTCGCCTTTCAATGTAGGTGGCGAGGTGTCCGGAATCAAGCCGAACTGATGATTTGGCCGAACTAAAGCGGCAACTGGACGTGACAGATGCCGACATCGCACTTGTCAACAAGCGGCTTGATGAGGCTCAAGGTATGTAATTCCTCGGGTGGCATTAGGTAAGAGGAGCTTCATGCCAGTGTCTTACAATGTGTGTGCTTGACGCAGATGGTACGGCCGCCATGGAGAATCTTAGGGCAGAACTTGCCCGAGCTAAGGAGCAAGCCAGAAAAAGCGATGCGGCTGCCGAGAAGGCCCTTGAAGAGCTGAGAGCCGAACAGGCTGCTCACTGCCGAAGCAAAGAAGAGATGGCCGAGATGGCCGAGAAGTTAAAGAGCGCTGCAGACCGTTGCAAACTTCTTGAGAAAGAAGACTGGGCGAGACAGACGAACTTAGAGAAGGCCGTTGCCGATGCCAAGGACGCTCGCTCTGCGATGAGAGCTGCGAAGGAGGAGCTGCGTCAGGCCGAACAGATTGCAGCTGGAAAGCCCTTTATGCTGCGGAGGAAGTTTTGCGATCCGAAGTTTGCTCCGTTGGACCGGATGTGGAGTGTGGAGGACACCTATCTGGATTTGGCAGCAAGTGCTGCTGATGCGGCCAAACACTTTCGAGATCTAAAAGATCGCGAAGTGGAAAAGCTTTTCTGGTCACAGTTCCACAATCCAGAGCGTCCACTGGCAGTGGACGATCGCCTGGCTCAATGGGCCGAACTGAATAGATTGTCCGGACTCGCCATGAAGTACGTCATGGGTCATCTGTGGCCTGGGAGATTGGAGCCGAAGAGTTATTTCAGCTTGGTGCAGCAATTCCTTGACGCGGTGCCGCATATCAATGCAATGAAGAGGTCAGCATGCATAGAGGGCGCACGGATGGCTCTTGCCCGTGTCAAGACATACTGGGCAGATATGGAGACCACCGTTGTTGCGTCCCGAGATTCGGACAAAAGCCGAGTACCCTCCGAGCACTATTTTCAGGAAGTCCTTGAAGGCGCTCGTGTAATAGAGACGCAGTGCTCGAAGGATGCTATGTTATGATAGCATATGTAATTATAAAGCAATATTTTGATAAATTTTAGTGGCGTTTTATACTTGTGCCTTCAAGTATTGGGAACACCTCCTGTGCGGCCGTTCTAAGATATATATATATATATATAATCTGAAAGATGGCAGTCGTTGGCTTCAGCCCCCACGCACATAGTGCGGGGGTGCTCACAGAAGACGCATTTTCACACTTAACCCAACGTCTTGGTCCTACAAAGAAGGTGATAGCGTAGCGGGCCAGGCAACCGGACTATAATGCTTTAACACTTTCACTTAGCCATAGGAGCTTGACAGTGGGACTATTTAGGTAGCCCCTTGGTGGCGACTGCACTCGCCCGAGTTCGGGGCGCGTATGTGCCTGACCGGGAAACGGCCCTTCGTTAAAACGGAGGAATCCTATAGATTCCAATAGGTCATCGGGTGGCTGACCAGTCTCACGCTACATCATGACAGTCAGTTTTCGGCTTTCTCTACTGAGGCGCTCGCCCGGCCTAACCGGGGCACAATAGCAGTAGTTCTCCTGGTGCTACCTTAGCCGATAGAGCGGAACGTAAGGTAGCCGAACTCAGGAGCCGGGCAACCCAACATTTGACCAAAGACATGATTCGGAGCTGATGCATATAATGCCAAAACCCGCGACGCCGAACACTCCCTAAGGTGTTCGGTCTTTATGAGTGCGGGCAAAACAACACTCTTTATTAAAAAGCCCCTAGTGTCCAGGTACGCGCAAAAACTCTGACGTGGCCACATGCCAAGACGCCAGCCTCCTCCTTAGTTATATCAGAGAAAACTAGGGGATATGTAGCAACAAGAGACAGTAAAAAAGGTTTACGCAGGGTCTTAATCTATCCTTAGGACGGGTCCCTACTGCACGTCTGTGCCTGTGTCTCCGTTGTGCCGTATCCTGGACGGGCGCCGCACGACGTTCATCTGCGAAAGAGAGGAACTGAGCTGAAAATGGGTCGTGCCGAACGAAAGTTTAAAATAAGCAAAGTATAAAGTAAAATATATAGAACTGAGCTTTATTGTCTCTTATTGTAGATGTACGGAACCCCTAGTGCGGGGATATATGGCCACTAAGCCTGCATCAATGATGATTTTGTACCGGACTCGTCTATCCGCGTTCGTGGTCTTTAATGACCTATTCCGAAATTTTTGGCCGGTGAAGCCATTTTACTATGGGGCTGTCAAAGCAGCCGCACAGTCCTCCGCTTGGGGGAGGGGCACATCAATGCTTCCCCTTCAAAGAGATGATGCCTCGTGGACCGGGCATCTTAAGCATTAGAGATGCATAATGCGGTATTGCGTTAAAGCGGGCGAAAGCTTCGCGTCCCAGTAGTGCTTGATAGCGACTGGAGAATGGGACGATGTGGAAGGTCAGCTTTTCGCGACGGAAGTTATCGATAGAGCCGAATATAACTTCGAGCCGGAGAAAACCCATGCAACGGGTGTCCGGACCAGGCGTGACCCCTTGAAAGGCGGTTTTGCTGCGGCGGATTCTTGCTGGGTCTATCCCCATGTGGCAGATTGTGTCCTGATATATCAGGTTTAGTCCACTGCCGCCGTCCATAAGGACATTTGAAAACTGGAGTCCGCCAATTATTGGATCAAGTACCAAGGCAGTCCAGCCTGCGTTCCTGGTACTTCTAGAATAATCCAGCTGATCGAAGATGATTGGTTTTGACAACCAATGGCGGGACCCCTTTGGGATAGGTCGTGTGGTGCGTACCTTTATGGGCGCCGCACGTTTTGTTATGTGAAGTAAGTTTACTATTTTTACTTCTTGTGGGAAGTTCTTTTGTTTCCTGGTGCTCTGCTTTTGGGGTTCGTCCTCGTCTTCGCTTGGTGTGTCGAGCCCCTTGTGTTCGGCGTTGAGTCTGCCGGATTGTTTGAAAACCCAACAATCTCTGTGGGTATGGTTAGCAGGCTTACCGGGAGTACTGTGTATTTGACATATCCTATCCAGGATTTTGTTTAAGTTGGATGGATCATCCCTGTTATCCTGGAGGGGTGGCTTTGTCTGATTCTGTCGTGAGCTTTTGAATCCGGCGTTGACTGCCGTGCTCTTCAGACTTTTTCCTTAGTCCGGCAACGGTCCTTGTTGCGTCGCGGTTTTACATTTCCATCCCTAGTTTCAGATGTACTTGGGTCGCTGGGGCTGCATCTTGCCAACCAGCTGTCCTTTCCTGCACAAAAGCGGGTAATGAGGCTTGTTAGTGCGGCCATTGTTCTTGGCTTTTCTTGGGCGAGGTGTCTGGCGAGCCATTCGTCTCGGACGTTATGCCTGAAAGCTGCTAAGGCTTCGGCGTCCGGACAGTCGACTATCTGATTCTTTTTAGTGAGGAATCTATTCCAGAATTGCTGAGCTGATTCTCCGGGCTTTTGAGTTATGTGACTAAGATCGTCTGCATCCGGAGGGCGGACATAGGTCCCTTGAAAATTTGCTCAGAAAGCGTCCTCGAGTTCTTCCCAACTTCCGATTGTATTTTCAGGAAGGCTTTTAAGCCAATGCCGGGCTGGCCCTTTAAGCTTAAGGGGTAAGTAATTTATGGCGTGGAGGTCATCTCCTCTAGCCATATGTATGTGGAGGATATAATCCTCGATCCAGACTCCAGGGTCTGTTGTTCCATCATATGCCTCTATGTTTACGGGTTTGAATCCCTCTGGAAATTCATAGTCCAGGACCTCATCGGTGAAACATAGGGGGTGTGCGGCGCCCCTGTATTTGGGTGTGCCGGATTCTGATGACGGCTTTATTGCATTGCTTACGAGAGCTTGCTTTCTTGGCCCGTAAATGGACCTGACTGGGGCCTGATGCGAATCCTTAAGTGGGTCGCATGCCGATTTAAGTGCGACACCGCTTGCCGCTTTATGCTGGCCATGGGGTCGTCTATCCGACCGTGTGGCTTTCTTATTTTTTGAATGCGAGGGCTCTAGGGCCTCTTCGTCAAATTCGGGCAGTAGCTTTCTCCTCGGATAGCTTTTAGTGCGGCGACTGTCGCCGTATTTATCTGCGCTATTGATTACTTTGCTCCATCGGATCCTGAGTGCATCTTCCGCTGTTTTTAGCTTCCACTTCTGCTTTTTCAGGCTCCATGCTGTTGCAACGAGCCTCTTGTGGAGATTCTTATGCTTCGTGGGTTTATCCGGTGTAAGGTCGTCCGAAGTGCCGTCTTCGCCGGGGGAGGGATGTTCGGTTTCTCTATCCGTGTTTCCCTGTTCGGATGGTTGCTCTAAGGCCTGCTCGTCGTCTACCGGCTCATCCTTCTCTATGGCTGGGTCTTTATTGAGGCGGGGCTTGGGTCGGCGTTTACGCCGACGCTTTGACTGCTTTTCGAGGGATCGGTCCCCCGTTCCATCCCCTTTTTCCTCGTTGTCGTTTCCTTTAGGGGTATCCACCATGTACACATTGTGAGATGGGGTGGCTGTCCAATGCCCTATGGGTGTTGGCTCGTCTGTATCTCCTGCATCGTTGTCCATGCTGTCGATGTGTGCAGAGTCGAAGTTGAGCACGTCGTTTAAATTGGCGACAGTGGCTACCAGGTGGGTGGTGGGTGGGCTTTGAATTTCTTCATCGTCCGTATCCCATCCTCGCTGACCGTAGTCCGGCCAGGGCTCTCCTGATAAAGAGAGAGACTTTAGAGAATTTAGGATGTCGCCAAAAGGCGAGTGCTGAAAGATGTCCGCGGCGGTGAACTCCATTATCGGCGCCCAATTGGATTCGATCGGCAGGGGCGCGGGGGGTTCGGAGTTCGGAGAGGAATCCGGCTCCTTGGAGTCACGGGCCGTGCGGAACGCGGGGCTGATGTTCGGCTCGATCGCCTTTGAGATCGTAGCCCCTGAGGTGACGTCCAACCGCTCATCCTCGATTGGCGCAATAGGCTCCGAATAAAGGGTCGGAACCGGTGCTTGTGCGGCCTCCAGGGCACTGTTCGGCGGCAGAGCTAGATCATGCCTCTCGACACAGTGCAGCGCTCTTAGCTGTGGCTTGAATCCGTCGAAGATCGAATCCCCGCGGGTGTCTGCCGTGTAGTTTAAGCTTCCAAACCTGACCTGATGGCCAGGGGCGTAGCTTTCGATCTGCTCCAGGTGGCCAAGCGAATTGGCCCGTAGTGCAAAGCCGCCGAAGACGAAGATCTGTCCGGGGAGAAAAGTCTCACCCTGGACCGCATCGTTGTTGATGATCAAAGGAGCCATCGAGCCCAAAAGTGACGACACAGAGGAACTCTCAATGAAAGCACCAATGTCGGTGTCAAAACCGGCAGATCTCGGGTAGGGGGTCCCGAACTGTGCGTCTAGGCGGGTGGTAACAGGAGACAAGGGACACGATGTTTTTACCCAGGTTCGGGCCCTCTCGATGGAGGTAAAACCCTACTCCTGCTTGATTAATATTGATGATATGGGTAGTACAAGAGTAGATCTACCACGAGATCAAGCAGGCTAAACCCTAGAAGCTAGCCTATGGTATGATTGTTGTATGATGAAGTTGTCCTACGGACTAGAACCCTCCGGTTTATATAGACACCGGATAGGGTTAGGGTTACACAGAGTCAGTTACAATGGTAGGAGATCTTGAATATCCGCATCGCCAAGCTTGCCTTCCACGCCAAGGAAAGTCCCATCCGGACACGGGACGAAGTCTTCAATCTTGTATCTTCATAGTCCTGGAGTCCGGCTGAAGGTATAGTCCGGCTACCCGAACACCCCCTAATCCAGGACTCCCTCACCATTTCTATATATATCAAATTTCATTTGGTATCAAATTCATGATTGTCAATTTGGATACACAAGTGCTCTTCCTTGCAATACTAACCCATGTAGGTAGATGAACTCAAACTACAAGTGGTGCTCCCAATATTTGATGAGCTACATTAATCTTGAGCATCCCACACAAGTTCAACTACACGATCAAGTTCAACACCACCACCCAAGGTATGTTATTCCATCTTAGAGAAGCTTTACCCCAAGTCATGGGTCAAAGCAACTCAACAAGATGTGAATACATCAAATGCTTAAACGAAAAATGGTAACCCCATTTTGAGCTTAAACAATGAGTATGACCTACGATCAAGTGTTCTCACTTAACTCCTCAGTCAATATACTCTAACATAGGTGACTTTGTCGCCGACCAATTTTAGATGATGTTCTCTAGTGTTTCTCTATATTCTTGCATTTGTCTCTTTCATATTTGTTTACCTTCATTAGATTTCTTTTCTTTTTCTTTGTTTTGTTCTGCATTCCCTCCATCCAATTCATTGAAAACCCTTTAGTTAATTCATTGCAAATCTTTGTGAGATCTTATTTTCCTAGTGAGCTATGGTGACAAATGTTCTCTCTGTATTGAACTCGGTCACACTGGTCTGTAGCTTTCGGTCAAACTGAACCATTTCGGTGCCACCGGTTAATACAACTCGGTGTTACCGGTTTCACTGGAGAGAAGACAATTTGCCACTTGCATCCTGCATAATTGACCCAGCTCCACTCAATGATTCTTGTCCTCTACCAGCATCACACTCTAAATGCTCATTTGCTCGGTGACTCAAGGACCAAATCTATTTTGACTCCAGAAGATCCCCTCTTGGAAATTGATGTCAAAGGGGGAGAGAGATCACATCAAAGCTAAAAAGGGGGGAGAGAGAGATCACATCAAAGCTAAAAGGGGGAGAGTACTTCAAAGGGGGACAATGCTTAATCACATCAAATGGAGAGAGAGACCCCAGATGCTTGGTATTCAAGAGGAGAGAAGTCACATGTCTTTAAGAGGGGAAAGACATGTTAGTTTGTCTTATGTTTCTGTGCTCTGATATGTTTTGCTCTGATTTTCTGTTCCCTATATTCTCCCATTATCAAATATAAGATTCAAGAGGAGAAAGACATCTAAGGGAAGTAAATCTTGAATTAATTGCATATCTCTATCCTTGGGGGCATGTCTATATCCAATGGGAGTACCTAGTACTCATTCTCTACATGTCATCCCAGTCTTGGTACTCTTGTGGTTTGCCATTAGCTATGTTTAGTAGATGTATCTGCGTTATCTAACCTTGTTTACTCAGGTTCATATCTTCCTAAGCCAGCTCAAGACCACACGGTAAGTATACACATCACATTCGTGTGCATGATGATCTCTTGCTAATGTACATATTGTTTGCAAGAAGGACTCATGAACATGAAGGTACAGTTCCTATATCCACATCATTTGCTCTGATGCATATAGCCAAGATACATGTAACTCATTTCTTGATCTGTCATGCTTATGCATTCACATGATCTTATATTCCACATTCACATGTTTGCATACATGTAGAGGGAGCCTATGCATGTTACATGTCCTTCCAAAGCTTTACTTGCTATTCCCTATATTTTTATCTAAAGCTTTGATGTATGTTGTCATCAATTACCAAAAATGGGGACATTGAAAGCACAAGTGCTCCCTAGGTGGTTTTGGTAATTAATGTCAACATATCTCTTGTTGGACTAATGTTTTTATCTAGTACATTTCCGATAAGTTCAACATATGGAGTGGCATGGACAAGAGAATGTGGAACCCCTTCAAAATGCTAAGGTCACATATTGGCTCAAGCTCAAGACTCTACATTTTACTTTTAGTGATCCAAGATCACATTGAGTCCATAGGAAAAGCCAATACTATTAAAAGGGGATGAGGGGTTGCTTAATCGCTTGCTTGCTCAAAATGCTCAGTGATATGCTCCAAAGCCCTCAACCATATATGTCCCAAACCAAAAGTCAAACTCGGCCCCACCGATTTGATCCATTCGGCGCCACCGAGTTCACTTGACATAGCCACTGCCAGAAACACTAATCAAATCGGTCTCACTGATGGGATCTCGGTCTCACCGAGATGGGCTTGCAAACTCTCTGTTGCCTATTGCAATTATTTCGGTCCCACTGAGATAAGAAATCGGTCCCAGCGAGTTTGCCTGACCAATTCTCTGTTTTGCTTATTACCAAAATCGGCCTCACCGAGTTTGTGTAATCGGTCAAACCAAGATGAGGTTTTACCCTAACCCTAGCACATCGGTCCCACCGAGTTGATCATATCGGTCCCACCGAAAAGCCTAACATTCACATTTGAATTGAATCGGTCCCACCGAGTTTTTTGATTCGGTCCCAGCAAGTTTGGTGAATTGTGTGTAACGGTTAGATTTTGTGTGGAGGCTATATATACCCCTCCACCCTTCCATCATTATGAAGGAGAGCCATCAGAACGTGCCTACACTTCAGCATTCATTTTCTGAGAGAGAACCACCTACTCATGTGTTGAGACCAAGATATTCCATTCCAAGCATTTGAATCTTGATCTCTAGCCTTCCCCAAGTTGCTTTCTACTCAAATCATCTTTCCACCAAATCCAAATCTATGAGAGAGAGTTGAGTGTTGGCGAGACTATCATTTGAAGCACAGGAGCAAGGAGTTCATCATCAACACACAGTCTATTACCTTTTGGAGAGTGGTGTCTCATAGATTGGTTAGGTGTCACTTGGGAGCCTCCGTCAAGATTGTGGACTTGAACCAAGGAGTTTGTACGGGCAAGGAGATCGCCTACTTTGTGAAGATATACCCTAGTGAGGCAAGTCCTTCATGGGTGATGGCCATGGTGGGATAGACAAGGTTGCTTCTTCATGGACCCTTCGTCGGTGGAGGCCTCCGTGGACTCATGCAACCATTACCCTTCGTGGGCTGAAGTCTCCATCAATGTGGATGTACGGTAGCACCACCTATCGGAACCACGCCAAAAATCTCCGAGTCTCCAATTGCGTTTGCACATTCCAATCCCATCCCTTTACTTTTTTGCAAGTTGCATGCTTTACTTTCCGCTGCTCATATACTCTTGCCATGCTTGCTTGAATGTATTGTGAATGGTTAAACTTGTGCTAAAACTCCACCTTAACTTAAAGAAATTCAAAATTGTCACTTTTCTTTACTAAGAGTCTATTCACCCCCCTCTAGACACCTCTTCTCGATCCTTTGAGGTGGCCATGTGCCTCGCTCGGCTGTGCGAGTTACTGTGAGAGGGGGTGCTGCCAAGGTGGAAGGAAAAGGAGAGGAGGGAGAGGATGACAAGCGAGGCCGGCCCGATGCATGTGTGGGATTTATCAGGGGAGAGAGATCAAGATGTCTAGGTAGGCTGGGCTTGAACTAGAGGAGGAGGCCCAAGTACTCTGTTGGGAGGCCCCTTCCCTTTTCCTTCTTTTTTGAAAATTTGAATTCCAGGTTCAGAAAAGGAAAAGGCCAAGGGTTTAGGTGATGAATTAAGAATAAGTAAAAATAAATTTGGAACCCTAGATTTATGTAGGATTTGAATAAAGTGCTCTGGAATTTTTAGAAGGCAGAAAAATAATTAGAGTTTGAATTATTCTCAAACTTCAATCATTTTTGAACCTGACAAAAACAACTTCAAATAGGATGAAATATGAAAGAGAGGGTGTAGGCAAGAGGCAATATTTATAGAGAAAGAATGAACATTAAAGGAGAAGGGAGAAATTGCACTTGCAAAATAGAAGAAAGGAGAAGGAAGGGAGAGGTGATGATGCATGTGCATGGTCTAAGAGAGATGACAAGGAATGATGCTCACACATATGAAAGTAACATGTAACATAAGGATGAGTGCAATGCACATGATGCTCATGGAAACAACATGAATGACCAAAAGCAATATGACAAGAGGTAGGCATGGCAAAACAAACAAGGATGGCATAATGCGATATAATAAAAGATGAACATGATGCAAGAAGCAAAATATGACAAGGCAATCAACATGGTCATGGTATAAACATATAGGAATGAAATATGCAAGACAATTATGATAATGCAACAAACATAATAAACACACTACAACAACTAAAATAAAGGAAGGCAACTGGAGCATCGATCTCGGGGCGTCACACCTATGAACCACCCAGGAGTGCTGCGACAACGTGAGGCACCGGTGCCGCAAAGCGCATGATGAGGAGGCTGCGCAACTCCTCCCAAGAGGCCACCGAAGATCCTGACAGGTTGAGAAGCCAGGCGCGCGGCGCGCCCGCGAGGGCCATGGGAAGCTAGTTTGCTATGACCTTGTCGTCACCGCCTGCTGCCCAGACAGCCTCCTCATATGCCTTTAGGAAGCCTGTCGGGACCGCCGGACTGTTGTATCGGGGTGGCAGATCTGCCCTGAACTTGGGTGGCCACTGCACTCGTCGTAAGTCAGGGGTGAAGGCCTGGAGGCCCTCGGCGCCTCCGTGCACGCCCGTCGATCCAGCCAGAGGGGCGGCGCCCGCCATGAGAGCCGAACAAAGAGATGAAGCAGACGGAGAGACAGAGCGGACAGAGAGGCAGAGCGGGCGAAGAGGCGGAGCGGATGGAGAGGCGGGGTGGGTGGAGGGCGGAGCTTCGATGCACCCCTACCTGGTGCACCAAATGTCGGATTCAGGGTTTCGCAAACCCTTGAGAGGTTCAAACTCTGGGGTGCGTGTGAAGAACTCGTCCTCCCCAGTATGCCTGCTCAACGATTCCAAGGCCTAGCTCGATGAACCCAACGAACAAGGGACACAACAGTTTATCCTGCTTTGGGCCACCTTGTGGTGTAATACCCTACTTAAGCTTTGTGGTGGATTTCCTCGAGAGGCTGAGGATGAACTAGTACAGTGGCAGAATAGCCTTGGGAGGTGAGGTGTTCTTGAGCTCGATGAGCTGGTGGGTGAGAGGATGATCCGAATGATCCGTCCCCCTCTATGATGGTGGCTAAGTCCCATTTATAGTGGCCTTGGTCCTCTTCGCAAAATGTAGGCGGGAAGGGATCCCACAACGCCCAAATTCGAAGAGAGACAACTAGTACAAGTTATCCTCACAAAAGTAGTCTTCGCCTCAAAAGCCTCTGGTGGTGACGCCGCGGTGGGCTCCGCGGTGGGCTCCGCGATGACCCCTGTCCTGCCGTCCTAGCGGTCTTGGTCTCATTGCACCAAAATGGAAACCTTTGTTTGATTCCTTGGGACCCCACACCTGCACTTGCTCCCTTGGCACCAAAGAGGAAACTGGTGAAGGAAATATGCCCTAGAGGCAATTATAAAGTTGTTATTTATATTTCCTTATATCATGATAAATGTTTATTATTCATGCTAGAATTGTATTAACCGGAAACTTAGTACATGTGTGAATACATAGACAAATAGAGTGCCCCTAGTATGCCTCTACTAGACTAGCTTGTTAATCAAAGATGGTTAAGTTTCCTGACCATAGACACGTGTTCTCATTTGATGAACATGATCACATCATTAGAGAATGATGTGATGGACAAGACCCATTCGGTAGTAATGATCGTTTAGTTTTATTGCTATTGCTTTCTTCATGACTTATACATGTTCCTCTGACTATGAGATTATGCAACTCCCGAATACCGGAGGAATACCTTGTGTGCTATCAAACGTCACAACATAACTGGATGATTATAAAGATGCTCTATAGGTGTTTCTGATGGTGTTTGTTGAGTTGGCATAGATCGAGATTAGGATTTGTCACTCTGTGTATCGAAGAGGTATCTCTGGGCCCTCTCGGTAATGCACATCACTATGAGCCTTGCAAGCAATGTGACTAATGAGTTAGTCACATGATGATGCATTATGGAACGAGTAAATAGACTTGCTGGTAATGAGATTGAAATAGGTATGGTGATACCGACGATTGAATCTCGGGCAAGTAACACACCGATGACAAAGGGAACAACGTATGTTGTTATGCGGTTTGACCGATAAAGATCTTCATAGAATATGTAGTATCCAATATGAGCATCCAGGTTCCACTATTGGTTATTGATTGGAGATGTGTCTTGGTCATGTGTACATAGTTCTCGAACCCGTAGGGTCCGCACGCTTAACGTTCGATGACGATTTGTACTATGAGTTCTATGATTTGATTACCGAAGTTTGTTCGGAGTCCCGGATGAGATCACGGACATGACGAGGAGTCTCGAACTAGTTGAGACATAAAGATTGATATATTGGACGATGTCATTCGGACACCGGATGAGTTCCGAGAGGTACCGGGTAATTATCGGAGTGCCGGAGGGTTATCGGAACCCCTCGGGGGAACTAATGGGCCTTAGTGGGGAGAGAGAAGGGCCACAAGGGGCTGGCCGCGCGCCCCCCCTTGGGTCTGAATTGGACGAGGGGAAGGGGGCGGCGCCCCCTTTCCTTCCCCTCTCCCTCTCCCTTCCTTCTCCCCCTTCCTCTAGGTGGAATCCTACTAGGACTTGGTGTCCTAGTAGGACTCCTCTCTCCTAGCGCGCCCTACAGGGGCCGGCTGGCCTCCCCCTCCCCTCCTTTATATACGGGGACAGGGGGCACCCTAGAACACACAAGATCAATTGTCTTAGCCATGTGCGGTGCCCCCCTCCACAGTTTACCACCTCGGTCATATCGTTGTAGTGCTTAGGCGATGCCCTGCACCGGTAACTTCATCATCACCATCGCCACGCCGTCGTGCTGAAGAAACTCTCCCTCGCCTGAAGTAGACCAAGAGCTCGTGGGACGTCATCGAGCTGAACATGTGCTGAACACGGATGTGCCGTACATTCGGTGCTTGGATCGGTTGGATCTCACAGACGTTGAACTACATCAACCGCGTTCCTAAACGCTTCCGCTTTCGGCCTATGAGGGTACATGGACACACTCTCCCCTCTTGTTGCTATGCATCTCCTAGATAGATCTTGCATGATCGTAGGATTTTTTTTGAAATATTGTGTTCCCCAATAGTGGCATCCGAGCCAGGTCTATGCGTAGATGTTATATGCACGAGTAGAACACAATGAGTTGTGGGCGATAATAGTCATACTGCTTACCAGCAACATCTTACTTTGATTCGGCGGTATTGTTGGATGAAGCAGCCCGGACCAACATTACATGACCATGCTCATGAGACTGGTTCTACCGACGTGCTTTGCACACAGGTGGCTGGCGGGTGTCTGTTTGTCCAACTTTAGTTGAATCGAGTTTGACTACGCACGGTCCTTGTTGAAGGTTAAAACAACACACTTGACGAAAAATCATTGTGGTTTTGATGCGTAGGTAAGAACGGTTCTTGCTAGAAGCCCATTGCAGCCATGTAAAACTTGCAACAACAAAGTAGAGGCCGTCTAACTTGTTTTTGCAGGGCATGTTGTGATGTGATATGATCAAGACGTGATGAGATATAAATTGTTGTATGAGATGATCATGTTTTGTAAAAGTTATTGGCAACTGGCAGGAGCCTTGTGGTTGTCGCTTTATTGTATGAAATGCAATTGCCATGTAATTGCTTTACTTTATCACTAAGTGGTAGCAATAGTTGTAAAAGCAATAGTTGGCAAGAGGACAACGATGCTACGATGGAGATCAAGGTGTCAAGCCAGTGACGATGGTGATCATGACGGTGCTTTGGAGATGGAGATCAAAGGAACAATATGATGATGGCCATATCATATCACTTATTTTGATTGCATGTGATGTTTATCATTTATGCATCTTATTTTGCTTAGTACGGTGGTAGCACTATAAGATGACCTCTCACTAAATTTGAAGGTATAAGTGTTCTCCCTGAGTATGCACCGTTGCTACAGTTCATCGTGCCGAGACACCATGTGATGATCGGGTGTGATAAGCTCTATGTTCACATACAACAGGTGCAAGCCAGTTTTGCACATGCAGAATACTCGGGTTAAACTTGACGAGCCTAGCATATGCAGATTTGGCCTCGTAACACTGAGACCGAAAGGTCGAACATGAATCATATAGTAGATCTGAACAACATAGTGATGTTCACCATTGAAAACTACTCCATCTCACGTGATGATCAGACATGGTTTAGTTGATATGGATCTCGTGATCATTTAGATGACTAGAGAGATGTCTCTCTAAGTGGGAGTTCTTAAGTAATATGATTAATTGAACTTTAGTTTATCATGAGCTTAGTACCTGATAGTATTTTGCATGTCTATGTTGTTGTAGATCAATGGCCTGTGCTACTGTTCCCTTGAATTTTAATGTGTTCATAGAGAAAGCTAAGTTGAAAGATGATGGTAGCAACTACACAGACCGGGTCCATAACTTGAGGATTATCCTCATTGCCGCACAGAAGAATTATGTCCTGGAAGCACCGCTAGGTGCAAAACCCACTGCAGGAGCAACTCCAGACGTTATGAACGTCTGGCAGAGCAAAGCTGATGACTACTCGATAGTTCAGTGTGCCATGCTTTACGGCTTAGAACCGGGACTCCAACGACATTTTGAACGTCATGGAGCATATGAGATGTTCTAGGAGTTGAAGTTAATATTTCAAGCAAATGCCCAGATTGAGAGATATGAAGTCTCCAATAAGTTCTACAGCTTCAAGATGGAGGAGAATAGTTCTGTCAGTTAACATATACTCATAATGTCTGGGTACCACAACCACTTGACTCAACTAGGAGTTAATCTTCTTGATGAGAGTGTCATTGACAGAGTTCTTCAGTCACTTCCACCAATCTACAAAAGCTTCGTGATGAACTATAATATGCAAGGGATGGAGAAGACAATTCCCGAGCTCTTTGCGATGCTAAAGGCTGCAGAGGTAGAAATCAAGAAGGAGCATTAAGTGCTGATGGTTAACAAGACCACTAGTTTCAAGAAAAAGGGCAAAGGGAAGAAGGGGAACTTCAAGAAGAATGGCAAGCAAGTTGCTGCTCAAGTGAAGAAGCCCAAGTATGGACCTAAGCCTGAGACTGAGTGCTTCTATTGCAAAGGGACTGGTCACTGGAAGTGGAACTGCCCCAAGTATTTGGCGGATAAGAAGGATGGCAAAGTGAAAGGTATATTTGATATACATATTATTGATGTGTACCTTACTAATGCTCATAGTAGCTCCTGGGTATTTGATACTAGTTCTGTTGCTCTTATTTGCAACTCGAAACAGGGGCTACGGATTAAACGAAGATTGGCTAAGGACGAGGTGACGATGCATGTGGGAAATGGTTCCAAAGTCGATGTGATCGCTGTCAGCACATACGCTACCTCTACATCTACCGTCGGGATTATTTTTATACATAAATAATTGTTATTTGGTGCCAGCGTTGAGCATGAACATTATATTTGGATCTTGTTTGATGCGAGATGGTTATTCATTTAAATCAGAGAATAATGGTTGTTTTATTTATATGAGTAATATATTTTATGGTCATGCACCCTTGATGAGTGGTCTATTCTTGTTGAATCTCGATTGTAGTGATACCCATATTCATAATATTGAAGCCAAAAGATGCAAGGTTTATAATGATAGTGCAACTTATTTGCGGCACTGCCATTTAGGTCATATTGGTGTAAAGCGCATGAAGAAACTCCGTGCTGATGGACTTTTCGAATCACTTGATGTTGGGGAACGTAGTAATTTCAAAAAATTTCCTACGCACATGCAAGATCATGGTGATGATATAGCAACGAGGGGAGAGTGTTGTCTACGTACCCTCGTAGACCGAAGCGGAAGCGTTGACGCAACATAGAGGAAGTAGTCGTACGTCCTCCGGTTCAACCGATCCAAGTACCGTTACTCCGGCACCTCCGATTTCTTGACACGCGTACAGCTTGATGACGCACCCTCGATCTCCGATCCAGCAGAGGCGCCGAGGGGGAGTTCCGTCAGCACGACGGCGTGGTGACGATCTTGATGTTCTCCTGTTACAGGGCTTCGCCTAAGCACCGCTACAATATGACCGAGGTGTAATATCGTGGAGGGGGGCACCGCACACGGCTAAGGAACGATCAATGATCAACTTGTGTGTTCTAGGGTGCCCCCCTACCCCCGTATATAAAGGAGGGAGGGAGGAGGTGGCCGGCCCTAGGGGGGCGCGCCATGAGGAGGGGGAAACCTACTCCAAGTAGGTTTCCCTCTCTTTTCCTTATCTTATTTGGAGGGGGAAGGAAAGAGTACTAGTATTAGGAAGTAGTACTAGTAGTAGTAATAGGAAGAGGGGGAAGGAGAAAGGAAAGGGGGGCCGGCCCCCCTCCCCAATTCGGATTGGGCTTGGGGGGGCGCGCCCCCCTCCCTTGCTCCTTCTCTCTTCTTCCTACATGGGCCCAATAAGGCCCATATACCTCCCGGGGGGTTCCGGTAACCTCCCGGGGCTCCAAACTTCTCCGGAACCTTTCCGGTGTCCAAATATATCCGTCCAATATATCAATCTTTATGTCTCGACCATTTCGAGACTCCTCGTCATGTCCGCAATCATATCCGGGACTCCGAACAACCTTCGGTACATCAAAATACATAAACTCATAATATAACTGTCATCGAAACCTTAAGCGTGCGGACCCTACGGTTTGAGAACGATGTAGACATGACTGAGACACATCTCTGGTCAATAACCAATAGCGGGACCTGGATGCCCATATTGGTTCCTACATATTCTACGAAGATCTTTATCGGTCAAACCGCATAACAACATACGTTGTTCCCTTTGTCATCGGTATGTTACTTGTCCGAGATTCGATCGTCGGTATCCAGTACCTAGTTCAATCTCGTTATCGACAAGTCTCTTTACTCGTTCTGTAATACTTCATCTTATAACTAACTCATTAGTTACATGCTTGCAAGGCTTAGGTGATGAGCATTGCCGAGAGGGCCCAGAGATACCTCTCCGACAATCGGAGTGACAAAACCTAATCTCGAATTATGCTAACTCAACATGTACCTTCGGAGACACCTATAGTACTCCTTTATAATCACCCAGTTACGTTGTGACGTTTGGTAGTACCCAAAGTGTTCCTCCGGTAAACGGGAGTTACACAATTCTCATAGTTACAGGAACATGTATAAGTCATGAAGGAAGCAATAGCAGAATACTAAACGATCAAGTGCTAAGCTAACGGGATGGGTCATGTCAATCACCTCATTCTCCTAATGATGTGATCCCATTAATCAAATGACAACACATGTCAATGGTTAGGAAACATAACCATCTTTGATTAATGAGCTAGTCAAGTAGAGGCATACTAGTGACTATATGTTTGTCTATGTATTCACACATGTATCATGTTTCCGGTTAATACAATTCTAGCATGAATAATAAACATTTATCATGAAATGAGGAAATAAATAATAACTTTATTATTGCCTCTAGGGCATATTTCCTTCAGTCTCCCACTTGCACTAGAGTCAATAATCTAGATTACATAGTAATGATTCTAACACCCATGGAGTCTTGGTGCTGATCATGTTTTGCTCATGAGAGAGGCTTAGTCAACGGGTCAACGGGTATGTATCTTGCAAATCTCTATGTCTCCCACTTGGACTTGATCCCGAATGGAATTGAAGCGTCTCTTGATGTGCTTGGTCCTCTTGTGAAATCTGGATTCCTTTGCCAAGGCAATTGCACCAGTATTGTCACAGAAGATCTTCATTGGCCCCGATGCACTAGGTATGACACCTAGATCGGAAATGAACTCCTTCATCCAGACTCCTTCATTTGCTGCTTCAGAAGCAGCTATGTACTCCGCTTCACATGTAGATCCCGCCACGACGCTTTGTTTAGAACTGCACCAACTTACAGCTCCACCGTTTAATAAAAACACGTATCCGGTCTGCGATTTAGAATCGTCCGGATCAGTGTCAAAGCTTGCATCGACGTAACCATTTACGACTAGCTCCTTGTCACCTCCATATACGAGAAACATATCCTTAGTCCTTTTCAGGTATTTCAGGATGTTCTTGACCGCTGTCCAGTGATCCACTCCTGGATTACTTTGGTACCTACCTGCCAAGCTTATTGCTAAGCATACATCAGGTCTGGTACACAGCATTGCATACATGATAGAGCCTATGGCTGAAGCATAGGGAACATCTTTCATTTTCTCTCTATCTTCTGCTGTGGTCGGGCATTGAGTTTGACTCAACTTTACAGCTTGTAGCACAGGCAAGAATCCTTTCTTTGCCTGATCCATTTTGAACTTTTTCAAAATTTTGTCAAGGTATGTACTTTGTGAAAGTCCTATTAAGCGTCTTGATCTATCTCTATAGATCTTGATGCCCAATATGTAAGCAGCTTCACCGAGGTCTTTCATAGAAAAACTTTTATTCAAGTATCCCTTTATGCTATCCAGAAATCTTATATCATTTCCAATTAATAATATGTCATCAACATATAAAACTAGAAATGCTACAGAGCTCCCACTCACTTTCTTGTAAATACAGGCTTCTCCAAAAGTCTGTATAAAACCATATGCTTTGATCACACTATCAAAACGTTTATTCCAACTCCGAGATGCTTGCACCAGTCCATAAATGGAACGTTGGAGCTTGCACACTTTGTCAGCACTTTTTGGATCAACAAAACCTTCAGGTTGCATCATATACAACTCTTCTTCTAGAAATCCATTCAAGAATGCAGTCTTGACATCCATTTGCCAAATTTCGTAATCATGAAATGCAGCAATAGCCAACATGATTCGGACAGACTTAAGCATCGCTACGGGTGAGAAAGTCTCATCGTAGTCAACCCCTTGAACTTGTCGAAAACCTTTTGCAACAAGTCGAGCTTTGTAGACAGTAACATTACCATCAGCGTCAGTCTTCTTCTTAAAGATCCATTTATTCTCAATGGCTTGCCGATCATCGGGCAAGTCAACCAAAGTCCATACTTTGTTTTCATACATGGATCCTATCTCAAATTTCATGGCCTCTAGCCATTTTGCGGAATCTGGGCTCATCATCGCTTCCTCATAGTTCGTAGGTTCATCATGGTCTAGTAACATGACTTCCAGAATAGGATTTTCGTACCACTCTGGTGCGGATCTTACTCTGGTAGACCTATGAGGTTCAGTAGAAACTTGATCTGAAGTTTCATGATCAATATCATTAGCTTCCTCACTAATTGGTGTAGTTGTCACAGGAACCGGTTCTTGTGATGAACTACTTTCCAATAAGGGAGTAGATACAGTTATCTCATCAAGTTCTACTTTCCTCCCACTCACTTCTTTCGAGAGAAACTCCTTCTCTAGAAAGGATCCGATTTTAGCAACGAAAATCTTGCCTTCAGATCTGTGATAGAAGGTGTACCCAATTGTCTCCTTTGGGTATCCTATGAAGACACATTTCTCCGATTTGGGTTCGAGCTTATCTGGTTGAAGTTTCTTCACATAAGCATCGCAGCCCCAAACTTTGAGAAATGACAACTTTGGTTTCTTGCCAAACCACAGTTCATAAGGCGTCGTCTCAACGGATTTTGATGGTGCCCTATTTAACGTGAATGCGGCCGTCTCTAAAGCATAACCCCAAAACGATAGCGGTAAATCGGTAAGAGACATCATAGATCGCACCATATCAAGTAAAGTACGATTACGACGTTCGGACACACCATTTCGCTGTGGTGTTCCAGGTGGCGTGAGTTGCGAAACTATTCCACATTGTTTCAAATGTAAACCAAACTCGTAACTCAAATATTCTCCTCCACGATCAGATCGTAGAAACTTTATTTTCTTGTTACGATGATTTTCTACTTCACTCTGAAATTCTTTGAACTTTTCAAATGTTTCAGACTTGTGCTTCATCAAGTAGATATACCCATATCTGCTCAAATCATCTGTGAAGGTGAGGAAATAACGATATCCGCCACGAGCCTCAACATTCATCGGACCACATACATCTGTATGTATGATTTCCAACAAATCTATTGCTCTCTCCATAGATCCGGAGAACGGTGTTTTGGTCATCTTGCCCATGAGGCACGGTTCGCAGTACCAAGTGATTCATAATCAAGTGATTCCAGAAGTCCATCAGTATGGAGTTTCTTCATGCGTTTTACACCGATATGACCTAAACGGCAGTGCCACAAATATGTTGCACTATCATTATCAACTCTGCATCTTTTGGCTTCAACATTATGAATATGTGTATCACTACTATCGAGATTTAATAAAAATAGACCACTCTTCAAGGGTGCATGACCATAAAAGATATTACTCATATAAATAGAACAACCATTATTCTCTGATTTAAATGAATAACCGTCTCGCATCAAACAAGATCCAGATATAATGTTCATGCTCAACGCAGGCACCAAATAACAATTATTCAGGTCTAAAACTAATCCCGATGGTAGATGTAGAGGTAGCGTGCCGACCACGATCACATCGACTTTGGAACCATTTCCCACGCGCATCGTCACCTCGTTCTTAGCTAATCTTCGCTTAATCCGTAGTCCCTGTTTCGAGCTGCAAATGTTAGCAATAGAACCAGTATCAAATACCCAGGTGCTACTGCGAGCATTAGTAAGGTACACATCAATAACATGTATATCACATATACCTTTGTTCACTTGCCATCCTTCTTATCCGCCAAATACTTGGGGCAGTTCCGCTTCCAGTGTCCAGTCTGCTTGCAGTAGAAGCACTCAGTTTCAGGCTTAGGTCCAGACTTGGGTTTCTTCACTTGAGCAGCAACTTGTTTGCCGTTCCTTTTGAAGTTCCCCCTTTTCTTCCCTTTGCCCCTTTTCTTGAAACCAGTGGTCTTGTTGACCATCAACACTTGATGCTCCTTTTTGATTTCTACCTCCGCGGCTTTCAGCATCGCGAAGAGCTCGGGAATAGTCTTGTTCATCCCTTGCATATTATAGTTCATCACAAAGCTCTTGTAGCTTGGTGGCAGTGATTGGAGAATTCTGTCAATGATGCTATCATCCGGAAGATTAACTCCCAGTTGAATCAAGTGATTATTATACCCAGACATTTTGAGTATATGCTCACTGACAGAACTATTCTCCTCCATCTTGCAGTTGTAGAACTTATTGGAGACTTCATATCTCTCAATCCGAGCATTTGCTTGAAATATTAACTTCAACTCCTGGAACATCTCATATGCCCCATGATGTTCAAAACGTCGTTGAAGACCCGGTTCTAAGCCGTAAAGCATGGCACACTGAACTATAGAGTAGTCATCAGCTTTGCTCTGCCAGACGTTCTTAACGTCGTCAGTTGCATCAGCAGCAGGCCTGGCACCCATCGGTGCTTCCAGGACGTAACTCTTCTGTGCAGCAATGAGGATAACCCTCAGGTTACGGACCCAGTCCGTGTAATTGCTACCATCATCTTTCAACTTTGCTTTCTCAAGGAACGCATTAAAATTCAACGGAACAATAGCACGAGCCATCTATCTACATACAAACATAGACAAGCAAAATACTATCAGGTACTAAGTTCATGATAAATTTAAGTTCAATTAATCATATTACTAAAGAACTCCCACTTAGACAGACATCTCTCTAGTCATCTAAGTGATTACGTGATCCAAATCAACTAAACCATGTCCGATCATCGCGTGAGATGGAGTAGTTTCAATGGTGAACATCTCTATGTTGATCATATCTACTATATGATTCACGCTCGACCTTTCGGTCCCCGTGTTCCGAGGCCATATCTGTATATGCTAGGCTCGTCAAGTATAACCTGAGTATTCCGCGTGTGCAACTGTTTTGCACCCGTTGTATTTGAACGTAGAGCCTATCACACCCGATCATCACGTGGTGTCTCAGCACGAAGATCTTTTGCAACGGTGCATACTCAGGGAGAACACTTCTTGATAATTAGTGAGAGATCATCTTAAAATGCTACCGTCAAACAAAGCAAGATAAGATGCAAAAAGGATAAACATCACATGCAATCAATATAAGTGATATGATATGGCCATCATCATCTTGTGCTTGTGATCTCCATCTTCGAAGCACCGTCGTGATCACCATCGTCACCGGCGCGACACCTTGATCTCCATCGTAGCATCGTTGTCGTTACGCCATCTATTGCTTCTACGACTATCGCTACCGCTTAGAGATAAAGTAAAGCAATTACAGGGCGTTTGCATTTCATACAATAAAGCGACAACCATATGGCTCCTGCCAGTTGCCGATAACTTCGGTTACAAAACATGATCATCTCATACAATAAAATATAGCATCATGTCTTGGCCATATCACATCACAACATGCCCTGCAAAAACAAGTTAGACGTCCTCTACTTTGTTGTTGCAAATTTTACGTGGCTACTACGGGCTTAAGCAAGAACCAATCTCACCTACGCATCAAAACCACAACGATAGTTTGTCAAATAGACTCCGTTTTAACCTTCACAAGGACCGGGCGTAGCCACACTCGGTTCAACTAAAGTGAGAGAGACAGACACCCGCCAGCCACCTTTAAGCACGAGTGCTCGTAACGGTGAAACCAGTCTCGCGTAAGCGTACGCGTAATGTCGGTCCGGGCCGCTTCATCTCACAATACAGCTGAACCAAAGTATGACATGCTGGTAGGCACTATGACTTATATCGTCCACAACTCACTTGTGTTCTACTCGTGCATATAACATCAACGCATAAAACCTAGGCTCGGATGCCACTGTTGGGGAACGTAGTAATTTCAAAAAATTTCCTACGCACATGCAAGATCATGGTGATGATATAGCAACGAGGGGAGAGTGTTGTCTACGTACCCTCGTAGACCGAAGCGGAAGCGTTGACACAACGTAGAGGAAGTAGTCGTACGTCCTCCGGTTCAACCGATCCAAGTACCGTTACTCCGGCACCTCCGAGTTCTTGACACGCGTACAGCTTGATGACGCACCCTCGATCTCCGATCCAGCAGAGGCGCCGAGGGGGAGTTCCGTCAGCACGACGGCGTGGTGACGATCTTGATGTTCTCCTGTTGCAGGGCTTCGCCTAAGCACCGCTACAATATGACCGAGGTGTAATATCGTGGAGGGGGGCACCGCACACGGCTAAGGAACGATCAATGATCAACTTGTGTGTTCTAGGGTGCCCCCCTACCCCCGTATATAAAGGAGGGAGGGAGGAGGTGGCCGGCCCTAGGGGGGCGCGCCATGAGGAGGGGGAAACCTACTCCAAGTAGGTTTCCCTCTCTTTTCCTTATCTTATTTGGAGGGGGAAGGAAAGAGTACTAGTATTAGGAAGTAGTACTAGTAGTAGTAATAGGAAGAGGGGGAAGGAGAAAGGAAAGGGGGGGCCGGCCCCCCTCCCCAATTCGGATTGGGCTTGGGGGGGGGCGCGCCCCCCTCCCTTGCTCCTTCTCTCTTCTTCCTACATGGGCCCAATAAGGCCCATATACCTCCCGGGGGGTTCCGGTAACCTCCCGGGGCTCCAAACTTCTCCGGAACCTTTCCGGTGTCCAAATATATCCGTCCAATATATCAATCTTTATGTCTCGACCATTTCGAGACTCCTCGTCATGTCCGCAATCATATCCGGGACTCCGAACAACCTTCGGTACATCAAAATACATAAACTCATAATATAACTGTCATCGAAACCTTAAGCGTGCGGACCCTACGGTTTGAGAACGATGTAGACATGACTGAGACACATCTCTGGTCAATAACCAATAGCGGGACCTGGATGCCCATATTGGTTCCTACATATTCTACGAAGATCTTTATCGGTCAAACCGCATAACAACATACGTTGTTCCCTTTGTCATCGGTATGTTACTTGTCCGAGATTCGATCGTCGGTATCCAGTACCTAGTTCAATCTCGTTATCGACAAGTCTCTTTACTCGTTCTGTAATACTTCATCTTATAACTAACTCATTAGTTACATGCTTGCAAGGCTTAGGTGATGAGCATTGCCGAGAGGGCCCAGAGATACCTCTCCGACAATCGGAGTGACAAAACCTAATCTCGAATTATGCTAACTCAACATGTACCTTCGGAGACACCTATAGTACTCCTTTATAATCACCCAGTTACGTTGTGACGTTTGGTAGTACCCAAAGTGTTCCTCCGGTAAACGGGAGTTACACAATTCTCATAGTTACAGGAACATGTATAAGTCATGAAGGAAGCAATAGCAGAATACTAAACGATCAAGTGCTAAGCTAACGGGATGGGTCATGTCAATCACCTCATTCTCCTAATGATGTGATCCCATTAATCAAATGACAACACATGTCAATGGTTAGGAAACATAACCATCTTTGATTAATGAGCTAGTCAAGTAGAGGCATACTAGTGACTATATGTTTGTCTATGTATTCACACATGTATCATGTTTCCGGTTAATACAATTCTAGCATGAATAATAAACATTTATCATGAAATGAGGAAATAAATAATAACTTTATTATTGCCTCTAGGGCATATTTCCTTCACTTGATGCTTGCGAACCATGCCTCATGGGCAAGATGACTAAGAATCCGTTCTCCAAAACAATAGAGCAAACAACAGACTTGTTGGAAATAATACATACTGATGTATGCGGTCCGATGAGTGTTGAGGCTCGCGACAGGTATCGTTGTTTTCTGACCTTCACAGATGACTTGAGCAGATATGGGTATATCTACTTGATGAAACATAAGTATGAAACATTTGAAAAGTTAAAGCATTTCAGAGTGAAGTAGAAAATCATAGTAACAAGAAAATAAAGTTTCTATGATCTGATCATGGAGGTGAATATTTGAGTTATGAGTTTGGTTTTCATTTGAAACAATGCGGAATAGTTTCGCAACTCATGCCACCTGGAACACCACAGCATAATGGTGTGTCCGATCATCGTAACCGCACTTTATTAGATATGGTGCGATCTATGATGTCTCTTACTGATTTACCGCTACCGTTTTGGGGTTATGCTTTAGAGACGGCTGCATTCACGTTAAATAGGGCACCATCTAAATTCGTTGAGACGACATCATATGAACTGTGGTTTGGCAAGAAACAGAAGTTGTCTTTTCTTAAAGTTTGGGGTTGCGATGCTTATGTGAAAAAGCTTCAACCTGATAAGCTCAAACCCAAATCGGAGAAATGTGTCTTCATAGGATACCCAAAGGAGACTGTTGGGTACACCTTCTATCACAGATCTGAAGGCAATATTTTCATTGCTAAGAATGGATCCTTTCTAGAGAAGGAGTTTCTCTTGAAAGAAGTGAGTGGGAGGAAAGTAGAACTTGATGAGGTAATTGTGCCTTCTCTCGAATTGTAAAGTAGTTCTTCACAGGAATCAGTTCTAGTGATTCCTACACCAATCAGTGAGGAAGCTAATGATGATGATCATGCAACTTCAGATCAAGTTACTATTGAACCTCATAGGTCAACCAGAGTAAGGTCCGCACCAGAGTGGTACGGTAATCCTATTCTGGAGGTCATGTTACTTGACCATGACAAACCTACGAACTACGAGGAAGCGATGGTGAGCCCAGATTCCGCGAAATTGCTTGAGGCCGTGAAATCTGAGATGGGATCCATGTATGAGAACTAAGTGTGGACTTTGGTTGACTTGCCCGATGATTGGCAAGCCACAGAGAATAAATGGATCTTCAAGAGAAGAAGACTGACGCTGACGGTAAGGTTACTATCTACAAAGCTTGACTTATTGTGAAAGGTTTTTGAGAAGTTCAAGGAGTTGACTACGCTGAGACCTTCTCACCTGTAGCATTGCTTAAGTCTGTCCGAATCATGTTAGCAATTGCCACATTTTATGATTATGAAATCTGGCAAATGGATGTCAAAACTGCATTCCTTAATGGATATCTTAAAGAAGAGTTGTATATGATGCAACCATAAGGTTTTGTCGATCCTAAAGGTGCTAACAAAGTGTGCAAGCTCCAGCAATCCATTTATGGACTGGTGCAAGCCTCTCGGAGTTGGAATATAAGCTTTGATAGTGTGATCAAAGCATATGGTTTTATACAAACTTTTGGAGAAGCCTGTATTTACAAGAAAGTGGGTAAGAGCTCTATAGCATTTCTGATACTATATGTGGATGACATATTATTGATCAGAAATGATACTGAATTTCTGAATAGCATAAAAGGATACTTGAATAAGAATTTTTCAATGAAAGACCTTGGTGAAGCTGCTTATATATTGGGCATCAAGATCTATAGAGATATATCAAGACGCTTAATTGGACTTTCATAAAGCACATACCTTGATAAAGTTTTGAAGAAGTTCAAAATTGATCAGTCAAAGAAAGGGTTCTTGCCTGTGTTACAAGGTGTGAAGTGATACGTCTCCAACGTATCTATAATTTTTTATTGTTCCATGCTATTATATTACCAACCTTGGATGATTTATATGCAGTTATATACTATTTTATATGATTTTTGGGACTAACCTATTAACCTAGAGCCCAGTGCCAGTTTCTGTTTTTTCGATGTTTTTTAGTATCGCAGAAAAGGAAAATCAAACAGAGTCCAATTGACCTGAAACTTCACGGAACTTATTTTTGGACCAGAAGAAGGCCATGGAGTAAAAGAGTTGGTCCAGAAGAGTCTCGGGCTGCCCACGAGGGTGGGGGGCGCACCCACCCCTTGGGCATGCCTCCCTACCTCGTGGACAACCTGGAGACCCCCCTGACTTGTTCTCGACACCAAAACCTCTTATATATACTGAAACTTCCAGAAAGAAACCTAGATCGGGATTTTCGCCGCTGCAAGCCTCCGTAGCCACCGAAAACCAATCTAGACATGTTTCGGCACCCTGCCGGAGGGGGGAATCCCTCTCCGGTGGCCATCTTCATCATCCCGGCGCTCTCCATGACGAGGAAAGAGTAGTTCACCCTCGGGGCTGAGGGTATGTAGCAGTAGCTATGTGTTTGATCTCTCTCTCTCTCTCGCTCTCTCTCTCTCTCTCTCTCGTGTTCTTGATATGGCACGATCTTGATGTATCGCAAGCTTTGCTATTATAGTTGGATCTTATGATGTTTCTCCCCCTCTACTCTCTTTTGATGAATTGAGTTTTCCCTTTGAAGTTATCTTATCGGATTGAGTCTTTAAGGATTTGAGAACACTTGATGTATGTCTTGCATGTGCTTATCTGTGGTGACAATGGGATATCACGTGATCCACTTGATGTATGTTTTGGTGATCAACTTGCGAGTTCCGTGACCCCGTGAACTTATGCATAGGGGTTGGCACACATTTTCGTCTTGACTCTCCGGTTGAAACTTTGGGTAACTCTTTGAAGTTCTTTGTGTTGGTTGAATAGATGAATCCGAGATTGTGTGATGCATATCGTATAATCATACCCACGGATACTTGAGGTGACATTGGAGTATCTAGGTGACATTAGGGTTTTGGTTGATTTGTGTCTTAAGGTGCTATTCTAGTACGAACTCTATGATAGATTGAATGAAAAAAATAGCTTCGTGTTATTTTACTACGGACTCTTGAATAGATCGATCAGAATGAATAACTTTGAGGTGGTTTCGTACCCTACAATAATCTCTTCGTTTGTTCTCCGCTATTAGTGACTTTGGAGTGACTCTTTGTTTCATGTTGTGGGATAGTTATATGATCCAATTATGTTATTATTGTTGAGAGAACTTGCACTAGTGAAAGTATGAACCCTAGGTCTTGTTTCAACACATTGCAATACCGTTTTCGCTCACTTTTATCATTAGTTACCTTGCTGTTTTTATATTTTCAGATTACAAAAACCTATATCTACCATCCATATTGCACTTGTATCACCATCTCTTCGTCGAACTAGTGCACCTATACAATTTATCATTGTATTGGGTGTGTTCGGGACACAAGAGACTCTTTGTTATTTGGTTGCAGGGTTGTTTGAGAGAGACCATCTTCATCCTATGCCTCCCACGGATTGATAAACCTTAGTTCTTCCACTTGAGGGAAATTTGCTACTGTCCTACAAACCTCTGCACTTGCAGGCCCAACAACGTCTACAAGAAGAAGGTTGTGTAGTAGACATGAAGCTCCTTTCTGGCGCCGTTGCCTGGGAGGTTAGCACTTGAAGGTATATCTTTAGATCTTGCAATCGAATCTTTTAGTTTCTTGTTTTATCACTAGTTTAGTATATAAAAGAAAATTACAAAAAAATGGAATTAAGGTTGCCTCATATGCTTCATCTTTTTAATGTCTTTCATGAAAATAAGGATTCCAATAATTGTGCCAAAATGTTAGAAGAAGAATGTATTAAAATGTTTGGCACTAAATATTTGAATGATGAGCATGATTGCAATGTTGTTAGTATGAATTCTTTGAACATCCATGATGCTAATGATATGCAAAGCCAAAATCTTGGGGATGCTATGTTTGATGAAGATGATATTTTTTGTCCCCCAAGTTTTGATGAGCAAATTTATTATGATGAAAGCATCGCTCCTATCTATGATGATTATTGTGATGACATGTATGCTATAAAGAATAATGATATCCATGAAACTTGTCATCATGATTTTAACTTTCAATTGGATTATGCTTCACATGATAGTTTTTTTGTTGAGTTTGCTCCCACTACTATTCATGAGAAGAAATTTGCTTATGTGGAGAGTAATAAAAATTCTATGCTTGTAGATCATGAAAAGAATGCTATATGTGATGGTTATATTGTTGAACTCATTCATGATGCCACTGAAAATTATTATGAGGGAGGAATATATGCTTGTAGGAGTTGCAATAATATCAAGTTTCCTCTCTATGTGTTGAAAATCTTGAAGCTATGCTTGTTTTAACTTCCTACGCAAGTTGATTCTTGTTCCCATAAGTTGTTTGCTCACAAAATCAGTATGCATAGGAAGTGGGTTAGGCTTAAATGTGCTAGTTATATTCTTCATGATGCTCTCTTTATGTTTCAATTCTTATTCTTTTTGTGAGCATCATTGAAATCATCATGCCTAGCTAGGGGCGTTAAACGATAGCGCTTGTTGGGAGGCAACCCAATTTTATTTTTGTTCTTTGATTTTTCTCCTGTTTAGTAATAAACAATTCATCTAGCCTCTTTTCATATGTGGTTTTATTTTTTAATTAGTGTTTGTGCCAAGTAGAACCTTTGGGAAGACTTGGGTGAAGTCTTTGCGATCTTCCTGTAAAAAACAGAAACTTTTGCGCTCACGAGATTAACTGCCATTTTTTACTGGAGAGTGCGTTTTGGTTGATTATTTTTGCAGATGATTAATAGACAAATTCCTCAGGTCCACCAATTTATTTCAGAATTTTTGGGGTGACAGAAGTATTCGAAACCTCCAGATAGCTACAGACTGTTCTGTTTTCAACAGATTCTGTTTTCAACAGATTCTGTTTTCAACAGATTCTGTTTTCATTGTGTTGTTTGCTTATTTTGATGAATCTGTGAGTAGTATCGGAGGGTATGAACCATAGAGAAGTTGGAATAAAGTATATATTGCACCAATATGAATTTATAATGAGTTCATAATAGTACCTATGTGGTGATTTATTTTCTTATACTAACGGAGCTTACGAGTTTTCTGTTAAGTTTTGTGTTGTGAAGTTTTCAAGTTTTGGGTAAAGATTCGATGGACTATGGAATAAGGAGTGGAAAGAGCCTAAGCTTGGGGATGCCCAAGGCACCCCAAGGTAATATTCAAGGACAACCAAGAGCCTAAGCTTGGGGATGCCCCGGATGGCATCCCCTCTTTCGTCTTCGTTCATCTGTAACTTTACTTGGAGCTATATTTTTATTCACCACATGATATGTGTTTTGCTTGGAGCGTCATTTCATTATTATTTATTTTGCTTGTTGTTTGAATAAGATACCAAGATCTGAAATTCTTAAATGTTAGAGAGTCTTCACATAGTTGCATAATTATTCGACTACTCATTGATCTTCACTTAGATCTTTCGGAGTAGTTTGTCATTTGCTCTAGTGCTTCACTTATATCTTTTTAGAGCACGCCGTTGGTTTTATTTTGAAGAAATTATTGATCTCTCATGCTTCACTTATATTATTTTGAGAGCCCCAAACAGCATGGTAATTTGCTTTGGGTATGAAACTAGTCCTAATGTGATAGGCATCCAAGATGGGTGTAATAAAAACTTTCATATAGAGTGCATTGAATACTATGAGAAGTTTGATACTTGATAATTGTTTTGAGATATGAAGATGGTAATATTAGAGTTGTGCTAGTTGAGTAATTGTGAATTTGATAAATACTTGTGTTGAGGTTTGCAAGTCCCGTAGCATGCACGTATGGTGAACCGTTATGTGATGAAGTCGGAGCATGATTTATTTTTTGATTGTATTCCTTATGAGTGGCGGTCGGGGACGAGCGATGGTCTTTTCCTACCAATCTATCCCCCTAGGAGCATGCGTGTAGTATTTCGTTTCGATAACTAATAGATTTCTGCAATAAGTATGTGAGTTCTTTATGACTAATGTTGAGCCCATGGATTATACGCACTCTCACCCTTCCACCATTGCTAGCCTCTCTAATACCGCACACCTTTCGCCGGTATCATACACCCACCATATACCTTCCTCAAAACAGCCACCATACCTACCTATTATGGCATTTCCATAGCCATTCTGAGATATATTGCCATGCAACTTTCCACCGTTCCGTTTATTATGACACGCTCCATCATTGTCATATTGCTTTGCATGATCATGTAGTTGACATCGTATTTGTGGCAAAGCCACCGTTCATAATTCTTTCATACATGTCACTCATGAGTCATTGCACATCCCGGTACACCGCCGGAGGCATTCATATAGAGTCATATTTTGTTCTAAGTATTGAGTTGTAAATAAATAAAAGTGTGATGGTCATCATTATTAGAGCATTGTCCCATGTGAGGAAAGGATGATGGAGACTATGATTCCCCCACAAGTCGGGATGAGACTCCGGACGAAAAAAGAGAGAAAAAAAAGAAAGGCCAAAAAAAGAGAAGGCTCAAATAAAAAAATGAAAAAATGAGAGAAAAATAGAGAAGGGACAATGCTACTATGCTTTTACCACACTTGTGCTTCAAAGTAGCACCATGATCTACATGATAGAGAGTCTCCTATGTTGTCACTTTCATATACTAGTGGGAATTTTTCATTATAGAACTTGGCTTGTATATTCCAATGATGGGCTTCCTCAAAATGCCCTAGGTCTTCGTGAGCAAGAAAGTTGGATGCACGCCCACTTAGTTTATTTTTGAGCTTTCATACACTTATAGATCTAGTGCATCCATTGCATGGCAATCCCTACTCACTCACATTGATATCTATTGATGGGCATCTCCATATCCCGTTGATACGCCTAGTTGATGTGAGACTATCTTCTGCCTTTTGTCTTCTCCACAACCACCATTCCATTCCACCCATAGTGCTATGTCCATGGCTCACGCTCATGTATTGCGTGAAGATTGAAAAAGTTTGAGAACATCAAAAGTATGAAACAATTGCTTGGCTTGTCATCGGGGTTGTGCATGATTTAAATATTTTGTGTGATGAAGATAGAGCATAGCCACACTATATGATTTTGTAGGGATATCTTTCTTTGGCCATGTTATTCTGAGAAGACATAATTGCTTGGTTAGTGTGCTTGAAGTATTATCATTTTTATGTCAATATTAGAATTTTGTTTTGAATCTTTCAGATCTGAATATTCTTGCCACAATAAAGAAGATCACATTGATAAATATGTTAGGTAGCATTGAACATCAAACACTCTATTTTTATCATTTACCTACTCGAGGATGAGCAAGAATTAAGCTTGGGGATGCTTGATACGTCTTCAACGTATCTATAATTTTTGATTGTTCCATGCTATTATATTATCAACCTTGGATGTTTTATATGCATTTATATGCTATTTATATGATTTTTGGGACTAACCTATTAACCTAGAGCCCAGTGCCAGTTTCTATTTTTGGACCTTATTTTTGTGACTAACCTATTAACTTATTTTTGTGATAAATATGATTTTTGGGACTAACCTATTAACTTATTTTTGGACCAGAAGAAGGCGATGGAGTAAAAGAGTTGGGCCAGAAGAGTCTCGGGCTGCCCACGAGGGTGGGGGCGCGCCTCCCTACCTCGTGGACAACACGGAGACCCCCCCTGACTTGTTCTCGACGCCAAAACCTCTTATATATATTGAAACTTCCAGAAAGAAACCTAGATCGGGAGTTCCGCCGCCACAAGCCTCCGTAGCCACCGAAAACCAATCTAGACCCGTTCCGGCACCCTGCCGAAGGGGGGAATCCCTCTCTGGGGGCCATCTTCATCATCCCGGCGCTCTCCATGACGAGGAGGGAGTAGTTCACCCTCAGGGCTGAGGGTATGTACCAGTAGCTATGTGTTTGATCTCTCTCTCTCTTGTGTTCTTGATTTGGCACGATCTTGATGTATCGCGAGCTTTGCTATTATAGTTGGATCTTATGACGTTTCTCCCCCTCTACTCTCTTGTGATGAATTGAGTTTTCCCTTTGAAGTTATCTTATCGGATTGAGTCTTTAAGGATTTGAGAACACTTGATGTATGTCTTGCATGTGCTTATCTGTGGTGACAATGGGATATCACGTGATCCACTTGATGTATGTTTTGGTGATCAACTTGCGAGTTTCGTGACCCCGTGAACTTATGCATAGGGGCTGGCACACATTTTCGTCTTGACTCTCCGGTTGAAACTTTGGGTAACTCTTTGAATTTCTTTGTGTTGGTTGAATAGATGAATCCGAGATTGTGTGATGCATATCGTATAATCATACCCACGGATACTTGAGGTGACATTGGAGTATCTAGGTGACATTAGGGTTTTGGTTGATTTGTGTCTTAAGGTGCTATTCTAGTACGAACTCTATGATAGATTGAATGAAAAAAATAGCTTCATGTTATTTTACTACGGACTCTTGAATAGATCGATCAGAATGAATAACTTTGAGGTGGTTTCGTACCCTACAATAATCTCTTCGTTTGTTCTCCGCTATTAGTGACTTTGGAGTGACTCTTTGTTTCATGTTGTGGGATAGTTATATGATACAATTATGTTATTATTGTTGAGAGAACTTGCACTAGTGAAAGTATGAACCCTAGCCTTGTTTCAACGCATTGCAATACCGTTTTCGCTCACTTTTATCATTAGTTACCTTGCTGTTTTTATAGTTTCAGATTACAAAAACCTATATCTACCATCCATATTGCACTTGTATCACCATCTCTTCGCCGAAGTGCACCTATACAATTTAACATTGTATTGGGTGTGTTGGGGACACAAGAGACTCTTTGTTATTTGGTTGTAGGGTCGTTTGAGAGAGACCATCTTCATCCTATGCCTCCCACGGATTGATAAACCTTAGGTCATCCACTTGAGGGAAATTTGCTACTGTCCTACAAACCTCTGCACTTGGAGGCCCAACAACGTCTACAAGAAGAAGGTTGTGTAGTAGACATCATGAAGTTGAGCCAGACTCAATGCCCGACCACTGTAGAAGATAGAGATAAAACGAAAGTCATTCCCTATGCCTAAGCCATAGGTTCTATCATGTATGCAATGTTGTGTACCAGACATGATGTGTGCCTTGCTATTAGTTTAGCAGGGAGGTACCAAAGTAATCCATGAGTGGATCACTTGACAGTGGTCAAGAACATCCTGAAATACCTGAAAAGGACTAGGGATATGCTTCTCGTTTATGAAGGTGACAAAGAGCTCGTCGCAAACAGTTACGTCGATGCAAGCTTTGACATTGATCCGGATGACTCCAAATCACAAATCGGATACGTATTTATATTGAATGGTGGAGCTGTCAGTTGGCGCAGTTCCAAGTAGAGCATTGCGGAGGGATCTACATGTGAAGCGGAGTACATAGCTGCTTTGGAAGCAGCAAATGAAGGAGTTCATATCTGATCTAGGTGTAATACCTAGTGCATCGGGTCCAATGAAAATCTTTTGTGACAATACTGGAACAATTGCCTTGGCGAAGGAATCTAGATTTCACAAGAGAACCAAAAACATCAAGAGACGCTTCAATTCCATCCGCGATCAAGTCAAGGAGGGAGACATAGAGATTTGCAAGATACATACAGATCTTAATGTTGTAGACCCGTTGACTAAGCCTCTCTCACGAGCAAAACATGATCAACACCAAGACTCCATGGGTGTTAGAATCATTACTATGTAATCTAGATTACTGACTCTAGTGCAAGTGGGATACTGAAGGAAATATGCCCTAGAGGTAATAATAAAGTTGTTATTTATATTTCCTTATATCATGATAAATGTTTATTATTCATGCTAGAATTGTATTAACCTAAAACTTAGTACATGTGTGAATACATAGACAAATAGAGTGTCCCTAGTATGCCTCTACTAGACTAGCTCGTTAATCAAAGATGGTTAAGTTTCCTGACCATAGACATGTGTTGTCATTTGATGAACGGGATCACATCTTACAAAATGATGTGATGGACAAGACCCATCCGTTAGCTTAGCATAATGATCGTTTAGTTATATTGCTATTGCTTTCTTCATGACTTATACATGTTCCTCTGACTATGAGATTATGCAACTCCCGAATACCAGAGGAATACCTTGTGTGCTATCAAACATCACAACGTAACTGGGTGATTATAAAGATGCTCTACAGGTGTCTCCGATGGTGTTTGTTGAGTTGGCATAGATCGAGATTAGGATTTGTCACTCCGTGTATCAGAGAGGTATCTCTGGGCCCTCTCGGTAATGCACATCGCTATGAGCCTTGCAAGCAATGTGACTAATGAGTTAGTCACAGGATGATGCATTACGGAACGAGTAAATAGACTTGCCGGTAACGAGATTGAACTAGGTATGGTGATACCGACGATTGAATCTCGGGCAAGTAACATACCGATGACAAAGGGACCAATGTGTGTTGTTATGCGATTTGACCGATAAATATCTTCATAGAATATGTAGTAGCCAATATGAGCATCCAGGTTCCACTATTGGTTATTGACCGGAGATGTGTCTCGGTCATGTCTACATAGTTCTCGAACCGATAGGGTCTGCATGCTTAACGTTCAATGATGATTTGTATTCTGAGTTATGTGATTTGATGACCGAAGTTTGTTTGGAGTCCCGGATGAGATCATGGACATGACGAGGAGTCTTGAAATGGTTGAGACATAAAGTTTGATATATTGGGCGATGTTATCCAGTCACCGGATGAGTTCAGAGAGGTACCGGGTAATTATCAGAGTGCCGGAGGGTTATCGGAACCTCCCGGGGGAACTAATGGGCCTTCATTGGCCTTAGTGGGAAGAGAGAAGGGCCACAAGGGGCTCGCTGCGCGCCCCAACCTTGGGTCCAAATTGTACTAGGGGAAGGGGGCGCCCCCCTTTCCTTCCTCTCTCCCTCTCCCTTCCTTCTTCCCTTCCTCTAGGTGGAATCCTACTTGGACTTGGAGTCCTAGTAGGACTCCTCTCTCCTGGCGCACCCTACAAGGGCCGGCCGGCCTCCCCCTCCCCTCCTTTATATACGGGGGCAGGGGGCACCCTAGTACACACAAGATCAATTGTCTTAGCCGTGTGCGGTGCCCCCCTCCACAGTTTACCACCTCGGTCATATCGTCGTAGTGCTTAGGCAAAGCCCTGCGCCGGTAAGTTCATTATCACCATCGCCACGCCGTCGTGCTAATGAAACTCTCCCTTGTCCTCAACTGGATCAAGAGCTCGAGGGACGTCATTGAGCTGAACGTGTGCTGAGAACGGAGGTGCCTTAGTTCGGTGCTTGGATCGGTTGGATCGCGAAGACGTTCGACTACATCAACCGCGTTACTAAACGCTTCTGCTTTCGGTCTACGTGGGTATGTGGACACACTCTCCCCTTTCGTTTCTATGCATCTCCTAGATAGATCTTGCGTGATCGTAAGAATTTTTTGAAATACTGTGTTCCCCAACAATTGGTACATTGCACCCGCTAGCACCCGCCTAGCCTTGGTCGTCATGGCTCAAGTCATATGAACCTCGTGAGGTGCACCTTGCATAGATATCTCTGCTCCTCGGGAGCTAGCCTAGTGAGGCTGCCCCCCAGAAAGGCCCTGGATGTCGTCCGCCTCGCGAGGCTTGGCCCCTCGCGAGGGTCTTGGATTGTTGTTGTTGAATCTAGGCTGTACCAGGTCATTGATGGAGCCACGCCGTGGGCCGCAGGTAGGCAAGTTTGGGAACCCCCGTTCCCAGAACGCCGACAAGGCGGCTTATCATCATACATTAATCCACCATACTTTTATTCTCAGGCCATAACTTTTAACTTGCCATCATGACTAAGACTCCCACCTCTTGTGACTGGATTGCCTCCAAAGTCACGGTGAGCACACTCAATGATTTTGTGACCATGGGGGTTTTGCCTCCTCAAGAGGTCATTCACTGGCAGGTTGCAGGCTCCGAATGTCCCCCTGAACCCCAAGAAGGGGAGGTTGTAGTTTTTATAGATCATCTTCTCCGTTGTTTCTCACCCCCGGGTCAAAAAAATTCAGGATGTTTTATATTTCTACAATCTTCATCCACAAGACATTGGTCCCAACTCCGTCTCTAACGTATGCAACTTCCAAGTATTCTGCGAGGTGTACCTTAGGGAGGAACCCTCTGTTGATTTATTCAGACACAACTTTTATATCAGCTGTCAAACTGAAATGTCAGACGGGCCCAGTCTTGAGCTCGGTGGTGTTCCCATCCAAAGGTGAAGAGACGTAGTTTTTCCTTCACCCGCCCTGCCCAGTCACCCCAAAGACTGGAATTTCACCTGGTTCTACTACAAAGATACCTCCCCATCTAGAGAGAACCCCTTGCCAGGTTTCCGCTCCTACCGGCTTGATACGTCTCCGTCGTATCTACTTTTCCAAACACTTTTGCCCTTGTTTTGGACTCTAACTTGCATGATTTGAATGGAACTAACTCGGACTGACGCTGTTTTCAGCATAATTACCATGGTGTTATTTATGTGCAGAAACAAACATTCTCGGAATGACATGAAACTTCACGGAGCAATGTTTTGGAAAATATAAAAAATACCTGCAAAAGATGAAGGCCAAGGGGCCCACCACCTGTCCACGAGGGTGGGGGCGCGCCCCCTACCTTGTGGCCCCCCTGGTGCCTCTCCGACTCCAATTCCAACTCTATATATTGTGTTTCGGGGAGAAAAAAATTAGAGAGAAGGATTCATCGCGTTTTACGATACGGAGCCGCTGCCAAGCCCTAAAACCTCTCGGGAGGGCTGATCTGGAGTCCGTTTGGGGCTCCGGAGAGGGGAATCCATCGCCATCGTCATCATCAACCATCCTCCATCACCAATTTCATGATGCTCACCGCCATGCGTGAGTAATTCCATCGTAGGCTTGCTGGATGGTGATGGGTTGGATGAGATTTATCATCTAATCGAGTTAGTTTTGTTAGGGTTTGATCCCTAGTATCCACTATCTTCTGAGATTGATGTTACTATGACTTTGCTATGCTTAATGCTTGTCACTAGGGCCCGAGTGCCATGATTTCAGATCTGAACCTATTATGTTTTCATCAATATATGAGAGTTCTTGATCCTATCTTGCAAGTCTATAGTCACCTATTATGTGTTATGATCCGTTAACCCCGAAGTGATAATAATCGGGATACTTACCGGTGATGACCGTAGTTTGAGGAGTTCATGTATTCACTATGTGTTAATGCTTTGTTTCGGTACTCTATTAAAAGGAGGCCTTAATATCCCTTAGTTTCCGTAAGGAACCCGCTGCCATGGGAGGGTAGGACAAAAGATTTCATGCAAGTTCTTTTCCATAAGCACGTATGACTATATTTGGAATACATGCCTACATTACATTGATGAACTGGAGCTAGTTCTGTGTCACCCTAGGTTACGACTGTTACATGATGAACCTCATCCGGCATAATTCTCTATCACCGATCCATTGCCTACGAGCTTTCCATATATTGTTCTTCGCTTATTTACTTTTCCGTCGCTATTGCTATCATCACTACAAAATACCAAAACCATTACTTTTACTACTGTTACCTTTTGCTACCGTTACCACTATTATCATATTACCTTGCTACTAAACACTTTGCTGCAGATATTAAGTTCACAGGTGTGGTTGAATTGACAACTCAACTGCTAATACTTGAGAATATTCTTTGGTTCCCCTTGTGTCGAATCAAAAAAATGGGTTGAATACTCTACCCTCGAAAACTATTGCGATCCCCTATACTTGTGGGTTATCACAGCTTACCACCATCGGCCAGCTTCCAGGTCATTTAACTGCTGCCGAACACGCTCCCTTTGCTGCCACCTTTTCAAAGATAAGGGCCTTGCTCGCCAATGGCCTAACTGGAGTTGACCTAGTCCGGCTGGCGCGGCGGCTTAATGTGTCATTATACTGGTGACCCAAAAGACCCACAATGCTACAACCCATCTCATTTAACTGATAAAGAGATCAATGAGATGGTCAATACGCTGCTCGGTGAGTCTCTGGCAAGCTGCAGCAAAGTGGGATTGAATCCCTTCTACACACTTAACTTGGCTCCTCCTATAAGTCATTAGATCGTCATCATGTTTTCATCCATTTTTGTAACTTTCTCCTTATTTCATTTTTCTGTTGCTCATTTGTATACAGGCCGACTCTCCATTCTAGAGAAGGAAACTTCAAGCCGCCACCCCAGTCAACAAGACCAAAACAAAAACTCGTGGTCTAGGTCGCCCCAAGAAACCATCAACCGAAGAAATGCTCCATCTTGATGATGAGTCGGAGGTAGAACTTGACTCCCTTGGCTTTCTTTTCATGCAACTTATTGACGCTGATTCCTCTCAGGAAGAGGCAGAGACCAGCCATGCACATGCAGTAGAGGTAACTATAATTTCCTCCAGCTTAGAAGCCTTACCAACCAAGAAAATTCGGCTGGTCTTCCAGAAGGTGAAATTTTCCCATCCTCTTGCTCACTTGGATCCCAACTTTATTTTGAAGAAATAGCAACACGAGTCAAGGCGCTTGACCCGGAGTGGCAACTCTCACGACCTCGTCTCCGGCTTACCTAACATGCCTGCTCTTTGCAAGCATCGACATGAGGTGCCACATAACCCAGACTCTCTTTACCCATTAGCCGACCTCATACGTCAACCTCTTAATCCTTCGAACTCAAATTATCAAAAGACGGCTCTGTCATTTGGTGACTCTTCTAGGACTCAGATGCCAACTTTTAAGATCGCCCATGGTGCAAGTATTTCAATTTGTTAAGAAGCAGAAGTTGGGCGGGTCTTTGAAGGATCCCAAAACTGCTGAACCAGAGAAGCAGTCTACAGATATTTCTGAGGCCCTCACTCAAGACCCGGAAGAACCTATTAATGACCCGCCACCATCAATCGATGCCACCGCCCCTGAGCAAATGGATACTGAATTTAACCTAGCGGCCAGCCATGACCCGCCGATCCCTAAGTCGCCGACTTCTCTGAAGCCAGCTGAAGAGATCCCTCTTGAAAAGGACTCTGATAATGTGACCATCACTAGGACAGCTCATACAGTGCCAGGGGCTTCCACTGTGGTAGCTAAGCATGGTGCCAAGGAAGAATCTCCTTCATTGGAAAAAGGCAAGGTGAAGCTGGACCAAGAAAGCTGTGCTGCCCTTAGTGCAAGCGACATCCATGCAGGCTATCTGAACCACCTTCATACTAGCCGTGATCTGGAAGCTGGCTTAGTGAACCTGATGAAGGAACTCTATGAGGTATGTTGCTAACCCCTTTCCATATGCATTTATATAGTCGCCAAGTCTAGAGTATAGGAAAATAGTGAGTATGCTGTAGACTTGTAACCTTTTACAATTTGTAACCCCAAGGATGGACTTAGGTTAACAAAATGAGACGGGAGTTAAAATCAATTGAGAAATCCAAACGTGTAACCCCCAAGGGCCGGCTTAACTTAATAAAGTAAGCCGAGACTTATAGTCACTTAAGAAATCCAAACATGTAGCCCCCAAGGGCCGACTTAACTTAATAATGTGAGCCGGGTCATAATTAGATTAAAATGACCTACATTAGCCCCCAAGTGCCAAGTGTATCGTTTCCAATGTGCTTGGAACTTGATTAACCGTATCTCATCAAACTTGCTCCTTGCATATTAACCATTGCCTTATCTATTTCATGCAGAATTGAACATGAAGGAATCACAAGTTGGTGATTTAAGAAAAAGTTTAAACCTGCAGTAGACAGAAACCTCCAAGGCCAAGTTAGAGCTGATAGCCTCATTAGAAGAAATTGAGAAACTTAAAGCAGGTTTTGATGTTGGGAGAGACGCCTAGGAGTTTGACAAGGCTACTCTAACAAAAAAGGCCGAAGATGCTGAAGCTGCGCTTAAGCCGGTAACTAAAAAGTTATTCGGCTACAACACATCTCTCAAATGATAGTCGCCATCTTCGGTAAGTGTAATGCGCCATTCAAATTCCGTAACCAACCTGGCTTCTCTCTCTCTCTCTCTCACACACACACACACACACATATATATAGGACAACACTATTCTAATCCCAGGATTAGAATAGTTATTTGGATCATGACGCGCCCTATATAGGAGCCGCGGTGGTGTTCCTGAACTCCCGCAACCGTGCACGTTATAGAGAAAAGAAACCAAACCACACGATCCACCCCCACCCCATCGATCCCCGCATCTGTTCCCTGGATCAGGCAACCGTCGTACTTCCCCGGATCGCGCAGCCGCCGCCGTCCCACCCAGATCGCGCCGCCACCGCCGTCCTCCCCGGGTCGCGCAGCAGCCGCCATCTTCCCCGGATCGCACAGCCACCGCCGTCCTCCCCGGATTGCACCACCCCAGATCACGCAGCCGCCACCCTCCCCAAATCATGTCGCCGCCGTTTCCATTCTCCCTGGATTGTGCTGCCACATCCACCCGCCGGTCCACATCCCTGGAGCGCCTCCTCCCGCAACACCGCCGGTGGCCTCCTCCTAGATCCGGCTCAACTACCCACTGCAGTCAGCACATGCCCCATCCCGCAGCCGCCCGGAATCCCCACCTGCCGCCGCGACCTTCCAGCAACTGCCACATCGACCTTCCTCCTTCCATAGGCACCTGCCGCAAGTGACGCGCCCCCACGACATATGCTTCTTCCCTGCTGCCCTGCTCCCGAAAAGCACCTCAACCCCTACGGCGTCAGCCGCTGGTGCGACACCTCTCCCCCTCCCACTGGTTCTTCTGTTCTTGGCCTGTGTGGCCTTATGATCGTCGTTCTCGTCCATCTCCCCCAGAAGTTCAAGGATTCTTTTTTGTGCAGATTCTACAATCAGTACAATCCTCCCTGATTGTTCTGTTTATTTTGTTCATTTTGTGTGCGACCCCGCTCTGATTTGCTATGAGCAAACAAGAAAAATCTTGCGGCAGATCTCCTAAAAAATGTGTGCGGCAGATCTCATCCTCTCTCTTTATGTGTGACCATTTTAGAGATCTTTGATTTCCTTTGTTCTTGTGTATGAGTTGATGGCATCTACCCATTTCACGTTATACTTACAAGAACACTGTGTGTGTGCGCACGCATTCTGTGTGTATGTTTTGTCAAATAATGGCTGGTTTTATGTTCTTTTTGTGTATATAGGAGAAAGAGGAAGAAGTTCAAAAATAAGAAATGAAGAAGTTCAAAAATATGTAATACGATAAAAAAATTGTGTACAAAAATCATGTGCAGAAATAAAATAAATTCACAATGAGGTTCATATATTAAAAGAAATTGAAGTTCGCATAGACAAAAAAAGGTGGATTTCTGAAAAGGATGTACTGAAAAGTACATATTCTCTAATCCGTGATGCTAATATGGTCGTCTTGTGACACTGAAATCTTTTTCATTTTAGGTGAGACAAATTTTTGTGTGGATGTGCTGTGCATGTGCTTGTGCGTAGTACATTGAATAGAAAAAAAAATTATGGGTGCCCTCCAAATGTTTGTCCTATTGCTTATGAGAATTTACCCAAATTTTCCTATAGTTTTTGCAAATGTTGAATTCAAGGGAAAATGTGTATAAAAAGGTGTGGTTTCAAAAGTTCAGGTGTAACAAACATCGAAGTTCAAACCAAAAAAATAAACAGAAAAATCATCGAATTCAAAGAATAAAAACTATGGAGTTTCGTGAAAAAAATTCAAAGCATGCGAAGTTCAAGTTTCAGAAATTCTGAAGTTCACGTGTACCACGTATAGAAGAAAAATCATCAAATGAAAAAAGGGACCGCCTAGGCCATTTCACCGAAAAGCAAAAAATGCATAAAAATGTCGCACCTATAAGAAGTTCAAATTTAAAAGCCAAAGCAGGTCAACGTAAAAAAATGAAGTTTTAATATCTAAAAGGACAAATTTGGAAGGTCAAAAAATTTGAGCAAGAAGTTAAAAAAATAGTTCAAAAATCTTTATAACGGATTTTTCCCGTTTGTAAAAAAACAGAGAACTTCAAATTAGAAAGAGGAGCATTTCAAAAGATTGTATAAAAACTAATTTTCCCCATTCTATAAAAACTAGAAGTTGAAATCAAAATAATGGTGCGGTATCATTGTTTATATAAAAAAAGCATTTTCCCACTTACTAACCAATAAAAATAAGAAGTTCAAACTTTAAAAATGGTGAAGTTCGATGTCTATAAAAAATTCAGATTTTTCACAAAATAGATGAATCTAGAAGAAGAAGTTCACGTGCTCCTCCATGAACGGTTCAGAATTTATATTGCAGGACATCCTACCTCCAATTACATGTTTGAAAATGGCAAAAAATCACGTCTGGCCTTCAATTGGGTGTGATTCGACGTATACACAAAATGCGACAAAAGTTCATAGTGAAAACAATGAGAAGTTCAAGTACTGCAAGGAATGCATTTCAGGTGAGAATAAAAGAAGAGAAAAATAAAAGCTTTATGGCTTGATGAAAGAAGTTCAAGTGCTCTTTCCGAGGAAGTTCAAAAATTCTTGCGGGAGAGGTCCACCTTGTATTTCCATGTTCGATTTTTCCGTATAAAAATCATATACAATTCTTCAGTTAAAATATAAAAAGGTGAAGTTCAAATTGAAATAACAGAGAAGTTCAAAGTTTACAATTACTAAAGAATAAACAAATAAGTTCAATTGAAAATAACGAGGAAGTTTGATGTTTCTAACAGAACTCCAATTTTCACATTTCTAAAAAAAAACACAAAGAAGTTCAAATAAAAAGTTAGAGAGGTTCGATGTATATAAAAAACTCAGACTTTTTCTGTTACGAAAGCGAAATAGAGAGAAGTTCGGTTTGATAACTGTTAGAAGTTTATTTACTGTGTGGTGTGCATTTCGTATGAGAGAAAAAAAGAATAAAAAGGCAAAGTCCAAAAAATTTGTTGCTAGAAGTTCAAGTGCTCAACCCGAGAAAGTTCAAAAATTCTTGTGAGAGAGGTTGAAAAAAAATATGTGACAGAAGTTCAAGGTGAAACAATGAGAAGTTCAACTAGTGCAAGGAATGCATTTCAGGTGAGAATAAAAGTATGGAAAATAAAAGCTTAAAATGTTTGTTGAAAGAAGTTCAAGTGCTCTGTCCGGGGAGGTTCAAAAATCCTTGCGAGAGAGGTTCACCTTGTATTTCCATGCTTGAATTTTTTCGTATAAAAATCGAATACAATTCTTTAATCAAAATATAAAAAGGTGAAGTTCAAATTGAAATAACACAGAAGTTCGAGTTTATTAAAACCTAGGATTTACATGTTCAAAAAATTAAAAACACAACGCCATTTTTTGCACTTTTAAAAACAACTCATAAACGAAAAAAATGGTTGCTACAAGTTCATGTGCTCGGTGAGGAAAAGTTCAAAAAATTCTTGTGAGAGATGATCACCGTGTATTTAGACATCCAAACTACGTCACAGAAGTTCAACGTGAAAACAGCAGGAAGTTCAACTACTATGCTGAATGAATTTTAGATGAAAAACTTTTAAAATCGTCGCGAGTATGAAAAAATGATCAACACGGGAAAGTTGCATGTTTACAGTAGCTTTACATCGGTATATCACCTGCTTAATTCTGGTGAATGGATGGAGAGCTACTAGCAATGGATGGAGATCTACGAGAAAAAAACACGTGAAAAACAGAGTGAAGTTCAGGTAGACATGCCGAGAAGTTCAAGTTCTTCACGCTGTGCATTTTCGAAGAATTCGTTTTGCGATAAAGGCAAAACGCATGATCTCGCTGTTTTTGAAATTACTTAAAAACGGCTAGTTATCAGAGGAAACCATCAACATGAAAAAGTTTCACATTTTCTGTAGCTTTTCAGCGGTATATTATTTACCCCATTCCGATAAAGTTTGTAGAAATTACGGCAGAAATGCGTTTTTACCCATTTTCAAAATTGAGTTAAAACATTAAGGAATTGACAGAAACAATATATATAAAAAGTTTCGCATTTCCTCATGCTTTCCAATGCCACATCGTTTGTTGAATTTGGACGTACGGTTAAAAAATTAACTTGAAAATGCAAACTCGATGGAACTTGTACCGTTTTCTAAATTACTTTTAAATCGTTCAAAATTAGGAAAAACTTTCAACACGAAAAAGTAGCGCATTTTCACAAGCTTTCCAACGCTATATCATTTGCCTCAATTGGATTAGTCATTTAGAAATTACATTGAAAATACGAACTCGGCTGTTCCGTTTGCAAAATTTTACGATTTTCCAAATTACTCTTTATCCATAGAGAATTAGAGAAAACTTTCAACATGTCGAAAGGAGTGATTTTGAAGCAGCTTTCCAATGCCATATTATTTACCTCATTCCGATAAACGATTTAGAAATGCGATCGAAAATACGATTCACGTTTTTGTACGAAGAAAAAACGGTTTTCAAAACTGCTCTTAAACCGCTTACATTTTGCCAAAAATTTAACCTGGGTCATGATACTGGTGTCCATAGCTTTCTAACGGTATATCACAAGCCCCATTTGGACACCTTAGCTGAAGTTCAACCTAGCACTCAGGGAAGGTCAGGCGCGTTACTCGGGAAGTTAATGTTGTCATCAGAATATTATTCTGATCCCGTGATCAGAATAGTGTGTATGTACTTTCCAACGGTATATGCATTGCTAACTCGCCATCGACTCTTATATGACTTCTTAACAGGCCCTAGGAGTGCAAGTCTTGGTCAAGACATGTTATTGAAGCTGAAGGCGATTTACTCTCTAACAGAGCAGTTATATAGAGGCACTCTCCGCAGTCTTGTGGCTTTAGGAGGGAACAGAAAACCGCCGAGTCAAATCAAGACTGTTCTGGATCATCTATCAACGTTCCTAGGCCAGATTAAAGAAATTAAATTATCAGTCACCCGAGCCGGAGCCATCGTTGGTCTTGGCCGGGCCAAAGCATGGCGATCTGAGCTTGCCCCAAAGGAAATAGCCACCGGGTTCCCGGAATTCAAGGATGACCAGTCAGCCTTTGAAGAAAACGACTTCAATCATTGAAGAGCTAAACTTGAACAAGTACACGCTGGCTTATGACGACAACAACTAGAAGATTAAGCCTCCAATTCCTGATGTTGTCAATCTAATTCCTCCTCGGTGTAAGCACATCTTCACCCCTGATGTTGATCATTCCATTATACTAAATGACAAGGCCACATTCGAAGCTTTAACCAACATCAACTGGACAATGGCTGATCTTTAGATGATCAACGAGGAAGAGCCGGCGTAGGATGACCCAGAATCTTCAAGGCGGCAGGAAGAGAACTGATCATAGTGATGATGATCCAGGTGACTCTCAGGCCGGGTTATGGGAGTGCAGCTCCAGAAACACTTGATTCAAAACTTTTTTGGGCTTAGTGTAAAGCCTTGTAATAGGGTAGTTTAAAACTATTATCCACCATGTCATGCCTTCGTGCATGTTGATCTTGACTTTTGAGCCGCCAGTTTAATCTTTATGATAGGCCTGATGTGATCATATATTTGAGCCATACTAGGACTCTTATTCTCATTTGAAGTTTTACATGTCCTACAAAAAATTAAACAAAATATGTACTGGCGATTTAAATTCAAAAACCAGGGCGGGTGACAACCCAAAAATATGTAGCCTTATATGACTACTGAAAACACTATAACCAAGGCTATTCAAGCCAAAACATACCGGCGACTTAAAGCCAGGGTGGGTTACCGAACCAGAAGACTCGTAGTCTCATACAATAGTTGAAAACATACCTGTAGAGTCAAATCATGCTGGCGGTTTTAAGAATTAATAACCAGTTTGGGTGACAACCCAAAAACTTGCAGCCTCATGACCACGGCTGTTCAAACCAAAAAATACTGGCGACTTAAAGTCCAAAGCCAGGGAGGGTTATAACCCCAAAATACTCAAACATGAGCCACATAATCTGGAGCCTAACGACCCGGATAATCAAAATTTGCACAAATGCAAAAACTTAAAAAATACCCAAAGAAAGCAAAAGAAAAATACAACAAATCTCATAATTGTTGGGCCGGTTCTCCAAAACACGACCATACAAGTTGACTCATAGGCCTTGTGCTTTCAAGGTCGCATAGCCGTTGAGTTTATCCTAGCTCACTATAAGCCGACTCTCACATGACACAAGCCACCGTTTTAACCTTAACAAGTTCATGGTCTCAAAAAATATTTACTGTTACGAGTTTGGGGGGTCACCTAGCGGAGTAGCAAGTTGCAAACAGGCAGGTGTAACTCATAATATGGCAACTCAGTCCGACCAAGAGGGTATGAGAGCTAAACCCGATGGGTTGGAACCCCCCAAGTGACCTTATGACCAATTAATAAAGACTCAGATACACAAAAATGAAACGACAGAGGCCCTGAATTTTCAGGGATGCTGACTTTATTATATTGATCATAAAAAGATATATACATCGAAAGAAGTATGTACAATGGGGAGAGCCAGTGGCTCAAGTGTAGTAAGGCAAAAGATGAGCAATATTCCACGGCCTATTGGTCTCCTGCTCAAAGGAGTGTGACTTCTTGTGATCACATATATCAATGAGATAATACGAGCCATTATTAAGATTCTTACTGACCACAAAAGGTCCTTCCCAAGGTGGGGATAACTTGTGCATATCTGTTTGATCTTGAATCAGTCGGAGCACCAAGTCGCCTTCTTGAAACGCCCGAGTCTTGACTCTGTGGCTATGATAGTGACGCATGTCTTGCTGGTATATTGCTGAATGAGCCGCCGCAAGGTTAGGTTCTTCATCCAAAGCATCAAGTGTGTTCTGTCGTGACATCTCATTATCAGTTTCAACATAATCCACCACTCGTGGCAAGTCCCAAAGGATATCACTTGGGAGAACCGCCTCTGCACCATAGAACATGAAGAAAGGCGTATAACCTGTTGACCTATTGGGAGTAGTATTGATACTCCAAAGTACTGAAGGTAACTCCTCAACCCAACAACCCGGCGTTCATTCCAAAGGAACCATAAGCCGGGGCTTGATGCCTCTCGAAATCTCCTGGTTAGCTCTTTCTGCATGACCATTAGACTATGGATGAGCCACAGAAGAAACATCAAGACGAATATGCTATCTTTGACAGAACTCCTTCATAGCACCTTTACACAAATTAGTGCCATTATCGGTAATGATACTATGAGGGTAACCAAAGTGGAAGATCAACTTTTTAACAAATAGAACTACAGTCGCTGCATCACACTTGCTAACTGGTTCTACTTCTACCCACTTGGTAAATTTGTCAACCACCACCAAAAGGTGGGTCTTCTTATCCTTATACCTCTTGAAAGGTCCAACCATATCAAGCCCCAGACTGCAAACGACCAAGTTATTGGAATCATTCAGAACTCTTGAGCCAACACATGAGCTTGTCGTGAAATGTTTTGACATCCATCGCACTTAGTGACTATATCTTCTATAGCAGCATGAGCCGTCAACCAATAAAACCCATGATGAAACGCCTTAGCCACAAAATATTTTGACCCGACATGATGACCATTGTCACCCTCATGAATCTCTCGTAAGATTTCACGGCCCTCCTTAGGAGAAAGACAATGTTGGAATACTCATGTCACACTGTAATGGTGTAACTCGCCGTTGACGATGGTTATGGACTTAGATAACCGGGTTATCTGCCTTGCCAGAATTTCATCCTCTAGTAACTCGCATTGGGTCATATAAGCCAGATAAGGCAAAGTCCAATCTGGAATAGCATGAAGAGCCGCCACCAACTGCGCCTCCGGGTCAGGAACATCAAGGTCTTCTTCGAACGGTAACCTGGTAGAGGGATTGTGTAGTGCATCCAGGAACATATTAGGAGGTACCGACTTATGTTGAGACCCAAGCTGGCTTAAGGCATCAACCACCTCATTCTTTCGTCGGTCCAGGTGGTCCACTTGTGTAACACCCCAAGACCGACGCTCCAGATGCATTCCATGTTTTTCGTTGTAGCTGTGTGATTTTCTTTGCTCATTGCATTTCATCATGTCATCATGTGCATTGCATTCGAATGTTTTCATAAAACTTGTAACCGTTCGCAGTTGCCGCTTCTTCCTCGTCTCTGTTGACCTTTTGTCAGGCCCCTTTGTCTTTGTCGACCTCTCTCAGACCCCCTCATGCGTGTCTGAAAACTTCCCAAACCCATACCAGGTTGTCATTACCGATGGGCCCGGATCATCTCCAAACATCCCTAAAACATCTTCGGTTCATTGTTTGGACTTCCTAACCTATTTATTTTGGGCCGTCCGATTACGATCGGAGGGACCGAATAGGCCCTATGCTAATCCACCTACTATATATATAGACCAAACCCTAAATCTAGGGAGATGTCCAATCCATCCCGTCTCGCGCCGCCTCCAGCTACATCTTCCTCGAGATCCCTCCCAATCTCCACCTGCTCCTCATCGATCCAGATGCCCGCGCCCCGATCCAAAAATCCTCTCGGCCTCCAACTCGTAGCCCTCCACCTCTCGATCTCTCCCCACCAACTAGTGCCTCCCCTGGATCCCCTCGTCCACCTGCTACAGCCACCTTCGTCTGCGACCACATGAGCAAGAGCTCCTGTAGCCGCTAGCGCCCGAGGCCCCAACCGCCCGAGCACCGGCCGGCCACCGGAGCACCACCACCGGCGACCAGAACCAGGTCGTCCCCTACCTTTCCTTTTCTCTCCCATCTCTATTTCTAGCTGCCTCCTCCTCACCTGTTTTCGTGCTACTTCAGGGGCTCTCCATGGATTTGGAGCAGCGCTGCCCCGAGCTCCACCTCGCTGCCATTTTGCATCCGTTCCAGCCGGTAAATGGATGGATCCGTCTTCCCCATGTCCGTCCCCTGCCTCTCCGCCTCACTGGAGTCCAACACATCGCAGGCAGCGCCATCGCAGGATCTCCCCGACCCTCCTTCTCCTGCCCGAGCCCAATGCTCAGATTTTCATGTAGGTTACTAATATGCAACTTTCACCCATGTTAGAAATGTTTAAATTGTTGTTTGCATTTATTTTGCATAAATGCCATGCTAAAATGACTTATTTCATAACTAAATAACCGTAGCTCCGAATTAAATAAATTTATCTATAAATGGGGTGGAAAAATGTATAAATTAATATGATGCACGTTAAATTGCTATTTAACAACTTTAGCATTTTTTTACTTAGAACAGTCCCAAATTTGAAATATGCATATGGCGATTTTCCAGAATTGTTGTTTGTTATTTCCGGCCTCATTTAAACTTGCCTAAATAGTTGGTTTACGTATGCTTCACGTCTTGCTATGTTAACCTACATTTAATATTGAAGAGTAGTATAAACGAGAGCAAACTAAATAATTTGAAAGTGGTGTTTCGTCAATATGCAACTCATTGCACATTGAGCTCCACTTAAAGTGTAGTATTGTTTGTTGCACTTTGCCATGCCATGACTCATTAAACTGGACATGCATCATACTTGGTTGTGCATCATGCCATGTTATGCTTGTTTGTTTACTATGTTGTTTGCTTTTTTCCGGTTGTGCTTCTCCTTGATAATTCCAGTAATGTTATGATTGCGAGGATACGTTTGACTACGTTGGTCATCTACTTCATGGATTCAGTCTTCTTCCTAGCAGGATTTCAGGCATGATGATCATTACCTTGGATACCACTACTATCTTTGCTTTGCTAGTTGTCTCGATGCTATCGCTATGTCGTGCTACCTACCATTGGTTTATCGAACCTCCAAATTGCCATGATAAGCCTCTAACCTTTTCCACCATCCCAGCAAACCGTTGTTTGGCTATGTTACCACTTTGCTCAACCCCTCTTATAGCGTTGCTCGTTGCAGGTGTAGTTGAGGTTGTTCCATGTTGGGACATGGATATCACAATATCTATTATTTAATTAATGCATCTATATACTTGGTAAAGGGTGGAAGGCTTGGCCTTTTGTTTGGTGTTCTGTTCCACTCTTGCGGCCTTAGTTTTCGTCATACCGGTGTTATGTTCCTTGATTTTGCGTTCGTAACACGGCCAGGGTTTATGGGCCCCCCTTGATTCTTCGTCTAAAGTAAAGATTTCCTGAGGAGATCCAACATTGGTTTTACCATTTGCCTAATTACAACTAAAATTTTCATAGGGACTTATCGATACCCGAGGATAATTAATCAACAACCTGGGCCAGTGCTCCTCATGAGTGTTGGTCCACCTACCTAGCAGTCGGCGGTGCCGCCTCAGGGCAACTCGATGGTATTTTGCTATCGTCCACTTTGCATAGACAGATGAGTCTGTACATAGTGAGCGTGTGGCTCTGGACACGGATTTGACTCACTGGGAGATCTCCTTGGGATAGTTTTCCTTTCCTCGAAAAACTTGTGCACTGGGATTCCGAGAACACTCGGGTTCTCCCTAGATGGAGGATTGTCTCCGCGGATCATGATAGCTTATCATGGGATAAGTTGGGACACCCCTCCGGGGTTTAATCTTTTCGAGAGCCGTCCCCGCGGTTATGTGGCAGATGGGAATTTTTAATATCCGGTTGTAGAGAACTTGACACTAGATCTAAAATAAAATACACCAACCGCGTGCGTAACTGTGACCGTCTCTTTTTGAATGAGGTCGAGAAGAGAACACGGTGGGGTTATGTTTGACTCATAAGTAGTTCAGGATCACTTCTTGATCATTACTAGTTTGCGACCGTTATGCATAGTTTCTCTTCTTACTCTTGTACTCGTACGTTAGCCACCATACAATGTTTAGTGCTATTGCAACCTCACCACTTATCCATTCCATACCCATTAAGCTTTCCTAGTCTTGATACCCATGGTAATGGGATTGCTCAGTCCTCATGGGTCACAGATTACTACAACAACAGTTGCAGGTACAGGTAAAGCGATGCTTTGACGTGAGGGTGATGCTTGCTTGTTTTGGAGTTCTTTTGCTTCTTCTTCGATCAAGGGATAGGTTCCGGGTCAGGAGACTAGGATTAGCAAGGTGGATGTCGTTCTTCTTTTTTGTTCCATTTCATTCGTAGTTGGATCCTGCTCTTCTGTATGATGATTGCTATGTATCAATGTATTCATGTATTCGTGTTGTAGCTTGTGGCGAGTGTAAGCCTTTATCTTGTATTCTCATCTATTCAGTACATGGTATGTTGTAATCATATCCACCTTGCTATGCGCTCGAAATGCGGTTGTTCCCTAATCGTGAGTTCATCATGTGATTGGGATAGAATCGCATCTTGGGCGCTACAACTTGATAACCTTGAAAATGACTAGCAATATTATCAACCGCCCGGCGATAAGCCGCCATGAGCGGGTCTTTAGAGTCCCACTTGCCAGAGACTTGTTGAGCCACAAGATATGAGTCGCCTAGATACCTGACCCGACTTAAATTCATCTCCTTGGTCGTACGAAGGCCATGGAGTAGAGCCTCATACTCAGCTGCATTATTAGTACAAGGAAACATTAGCCGCAACACATAACATAATTTATCACCTCAAGGGGAAGTCAAAATAACTCCAGCCCCCGAGCCCTCCAATTGTCTGGACCCATCAAAGTGGATTGTCCAATACGTGTTGTCAGGCTTCTCCTTAGGTTTCTGCAACTTGGTCCACCAAAGCTTGAGATTTGATGGCTGTGCTTGGCACATATTTCAAACCATGAGGCCCAAGTTCAATTGCCCACTTAGCCACCCGGCCCGTAGCTTCACGGTTCTAAATAATATCCCCAAGGGTGTATAATTACCACAGTAGTAGGGTGACCAAGAAAATAATGCTTCAGCTTATGACTCGCCATGCACACTCCATACACTAATTTCTACCAATGTGGATATTGTTGCTTGGACAAAATCAACACCTCATTGACATAATAAGCCAGCCGCTGCACAGGGTACTCCTTACCCGCCTCTTTGCGCTCCACAACTATCGCCACACTGACCATCCTACTATTAGCTGCCACATACAGGAGCAAGGGTTCTTTTTCAAGAGGTGAAGCAAGAATGGGCGGCTCAACTAGCTGTTTCTCGAGCGCCTCAAATGCTCATTGGCAACATCACTCCAGACAAAATGATCTGTATTCTTCATCATCTGATATAAAGGGATTGCCTTCTCTCCCAGGTGACTTATGAATCGGCTCACCACCGCAATACGACCCGCCAGATGCTGGACGTCATTGATACATGCTGGCTTAGCAAGCGAAGTGATGGCTTTAATCTTCTTTGGGTTAGCTTCAGTGCCTCTCTCTGAAACTGGAAAGCCCAATAGTTTACCTACAGGCACACCAAAGACAAACTTGGCCGGATTAAGCATCATTTTATAGACATAGAGATTTTTAAAAGTCTCCTTCAAATCATCAAGAAGAGTCTCATTCTTCCGGGACTTGACCACAATATCATCCACATAAGCATGAATGTCGCGTCCAATCTGACTGTGCAAGCAACTCTGAACACAACGCTGATAAGTCGCCTGGGTGCTCTTGAGCCGAGAAGGCATAGAAACATAGCACAAAGCTCCAAAAGGTGTGATGAAATCCGCCTTCTCTTGGTCTTTAACTTCCATCTTGATCTGATGATAACCAGAATAAGCACCAAGGAAACATAAGCTCTCACAACTTGCCGTAGCATCAATAATTTGGTCGATACGAGGGAGAGAAAATGGATCGGCCGGACAAGCTTTGTTAAGATCTCTATAATCAACACACATACATGAGGTGCCATTATTCTTGAGTACCAACAACGGGTTAGACAATCACTAACGGTGAAAGACTTCAATGATAAACCCAGCCGCTAAGAGCCGGGCCACCACTTCTCCAATCGCTTTACGTTGCTCTTCATTGAAACGACGAAGGAACTGTTTAACCACTTGAACTTAGGATCCACATTAAGAGTGTGCTCAGCAGAATCGGTACACCCGGCATGTCAGAAGGTTTCCATGCAAAGATGTCCCGATTCTCATGGATGAACTCGATGAGCGCTATTTCCTATTTAGGATCCATATTAGCCCCTACTGTGAACTACTAAGGTGAATCGACAGGGAAAAAATCAACCTGCTTAGTGTCATCAGCCTGAAACTTCGACAGAGGGTCCTGCTCAGTAGTGGGCTTCTTCAAAGGAGTCATATCGGCCGGGTCAACATTGTCCTTATAAAAACTTAAGCTCTTCTGTGGCGCAGGCCGACTCAGCATAAGCAGCATCACCTTCCTCACACTCCAAAGCGATCTTTTGGTCACCATGGACCGTAATTGTGCCCTTACGCCCTGGCATCTTAAGTTGTAAATAAACATAACAAAGTGGGCCATAAACATTGCATAAGCCGGCCGTCCAAACAAGGCATGATATGGGACCTTGATTTTGACCACCTCGAACTATAGTGTCTCTGCTCTGTAGTCATAGTCATTACCAAAGGCGACTTCCAAAGCAATCTTTCCAACAGGATACGCTGACTTACCAGGCACTACACCATGGAAAACTGTGGAAGACGGCTTAAGATCCTTGTCGTTTAAATTCATCCAGCAAGAGGTGCCATAACACAAGATGTTGATACTGCTTCCTCCATCCATAAGCACCTTGGTAAATTTATAACCCCAACCTAAGGGGCCACCACCAAAGCAAGATGATCCATATTTTCAACCCGGGGCAGGTGATCCTCTTGACTCCCTGTGATTGGAAATTCTGACCATCGCAAATACTGAGGTATGACCGGCTCAACAGTGTTGACCACATGCTTATGAACCTTCTAATCTCATTTACAAAGACTGGTTGTAAAAGCATGGTATTGGCCACCATTGAGCAGCTTTGGATTACTCTGGTATCCTGACTGATTACCATATTACTGGTTGCCCTTACCAGACTGTTGGTGATAACCACCTTGACTATTCTGGCCTTGATAATCGGAATTAGAGCCGCCTCCACCAAAGCCGGGCTCATGTGAACCGGATCCTGACCCGCTGGGCGACCCATGATTATTACCATGATGCTGATTAAAGTTGGAATTCCTATATCTCTCATGATGAAACAATCCTTCTAGGCGTGACTCGCCGGCTTGTCAGGTAAACTGTGCTTTGGGCAAGGCTCATTGAACATTGCTTCAAGATTAAAGTTTTTCCACCAAAGGACGGCTTACCATTACCATTGCAGTGCTGGCCCTTATACCCAATGTTGGTGTTAGTCATGAGATCTGACCCCCCCCCCCCATCAGGGTGTCTGTGTTTCCCACCATTGCTTTGGTTGTTGCCATTGTTCATCGCCATATTCTGCTGCCGACCTTTACCATTGCTGCTCTTCTTACTCTTATTGGACCTCTCATAACCAGATCTAGGGTCCTTGGTGTTATCAGAATCATGATATTTAATTAGAGCCTCCATGAGCTCCCCCATGTCATTACTATGACGCTTAAGCCGCCCAAGCTTCTGCTTGAGAGGGGTAAAATGATAGTTCTTCTCCAAGACCAGAACCGTTGACCCCGCCGAGATGCTATCTGATGAGTGGATAATAGCTAAGACCCGACGGACCCAATGGTGGGCCGACTCATCCTCTCATTACACATAGTTATCCAGATCAATAATTGTCATAGGCTGATTACACTTTCCATTAAAATTCGAAATGAAACGCGCTTTCAACTCAACCCATGAATTGATGGAATTAGCAGGCAATCCTTTTAACCAGGTTCGAGCCTGCCCATCCAACATCATGGTGAAGTAGTTGGCACACACAACATCATTAACATCCACCATCTCCATGGCCAATTCATAGCTCTCAATCCAAGCCTCAGGGGGAGACCAGCTGTATAATTAGGCACCTTATGAGGGCCCTTAAAATCATTGGGTAGACGTTCATTACGTAGAGCCGGTACCAAACATGGCACACCAACTATCCGGGAAGTCGTCCCAGCTTCAACGTATGCCGTAGGGTTCACTGGAAACTACTGATGAGCCCCCAATTGATCCACCAATTCTGCCTCATGACGGGCTCTAGCATGATCTATATGTGCATGAGCATTGTTCAGCAGATTATCATCATGGGGTGGGTTATGCCCACGGTGCAGGTCATCATTGCGAGGCAGGTTACGACGCCGTTCGCTGCTGGAAACCGCCAGTGACTCAATACGCCGGTTGTAGCTTCGACTTGGGTGGGGGTTGAATGAACACGCTCACGACTGTATTAATAAGCCGCCTGTTGTGCCACAACTGTCTAAAGAAGCTCCACAACATTCCGGGTCTCCACTGCAGCTGGAGACTCACCCTAGATCGGGATAGCCGCCAGCCGTGTTGCTACTGCTATCATATTTTCCAACGGGTTATAATAATGGCCAGAGGGTGTTGGAACCCATTGGCGGGGTCTGATCGCTACGAGGTGGGTCCAGCAAACAAGGCTGAGCCGCCGCCCCAGTCCCTGACGCCTCAGCAGCCCGAGTTGCACCAGGCGGGTTACTTGTTCCTGCCCCAGGTATGTTAAAAAGGTTCCATTCCTCATATTGCAAAGGCAGGCGGCTTTGGTGCCTCCTTTGAAGAACAGTATTAGACGCATTGTGATCCAAGGCTCAGGCGAAAAGCCTCTGCCCTTATCCGTTGCGACTCGGCATCCATCAAGGCACGCTCCGTTGCCATCCTAGCATTCTCTGCATTAAGATCCTCCTGGGCCTTGGCCACCTTGTCTCGCACCTTTGCAACTTCTACATTATGATGTGCTTGATTTGCCGCAGTAACCTCTGTGGCTAACAGAGTCGTCAAAGTGCCCAAGAGTTCAGCTAGAACTTGAGCTTGCGGTTGAACTGAACCGCTCACTGATACGTCTCCAACGTATCTATAATTTTTGATTGCTCCATGCTATGTTATCTACTGTTTTGGGCAATATTGGGCTTTATTATCCACTTTTATATTATTTTTGGGACTAACCTATTAACCGGAGGCCCAGCCCAGAATTGCTTTTTTGCCTATTTCATTGTTTCAAAGAAAAGGAATATCAAACGGAGTCGAAACGGAACGAAATCAACTAGAGAAGTTATTTTTGGAAGGAAAGCTACCAGATGGACTTGGACCCCACGTCAGGAGCCAAGGGAGGTGCTCATGAGGGTGGGGGCGCCCCCTAGGGTGCGCCCCGTGCCTCGTGGGGCCCCAGAAGCTCCACCGATGTACTTCCTGCACCCATATATACTCACGTACCCTTAAACTTCTAGAACGGAGATTAGATTGGGAGTTCCGCCGCCAGAAGCCTCCGTAGCCACCGAAAGCCAATCTAGACCCGTTCCGGCACCCTACCGGAGGGGGAATCCCTCTCCGGTGGCCATCTTCATCATCCCGGTGCTCTCCATGATGAGGAGGGAGTAGTTCTCCCTCGGGCTGAGGGTATGTACCAATAGCTATGTGTTTGATCTCTCTCTCTCTCTCTCTCTTGTGTTCTTGAGGTGATATGATCTTGATGTATCGCGAGCTTTGCTATTATATTTGGATCCTATGATGTTTTCTCCCCCCCCCCTCTACTCTCTTGTAATGAATTGAGTTTCCCCTTTGAAGTTATCTTATCGGATTGAGTCTTTAAAGATTTGAGAACACTTGATGTATGTATTGCCGTGGATATCTGTGGTGACAATGGGATATCGCATGATTCACTTGATGTATGTTTTGGTGATCAACTTGCGGGTTCCGCCCATGAACCAATGCATAGGGGTTGGCACACGTTTTCATCGTGATTCTCCGGTAGAAACTTTAGGGCACTCTTTGAGGTCCTTTGTGTTTGTTGAATTGATGAATATGAGATTGTGTGATGCATATCATATAATCATGCCCACGGATACTTGAGGTGACATTGGAGTATCTACGTGACATTAGGGTTTTGGTTGATTTGTGTCTTAAGGTGTTATTCTAGTATGAACTCTAGGGCTGTTTGTGACACTTATAGGAATAGCCCAACGGATTGATTGGAAAGAATAACTTTGAGGTGGTTTCGTACCCTACCATAATCTCTTCGTTCATTCTCCACCAATAGTGACTTTGGAGTGACTCTTTGTTGCATGTTGAGGGATAGTTATGTGATCCAATTATGTTATCATTGTTGAGGGAACTTGCACTAGCGAAAGTATGAACCCTAGGCCTTGTTTGAACGCATTGCAATACCGTTTACGCTCACTTTTATCATTCGTTACCTTGCTGTTTTTATATTTTCAGATTACTAATACCTTTATCTACTATCCATATACCACTTGTATCACCATCTCTTCGGCGAACTAGTGCACCTATACAATTTACCATTGTATTGGGTGTGTTGGGGGAACAAGAGACTCTTTGTTATTTGGTTGCAGGGTTGCTTGAGAGAGACCATCTTCATCCTACGCCTCCTACGGATTGATAAACCTTAGGTCATCCACTTGAGGGAAATTTGCTACTGTCCTACAAACCTCTGCACTTGGAGGCCCAACAACGTCTACAAGAAGAAGGTTGTGTAGTAGACATCAAGCTCTTTTCTGGCGCCGTTGGCGGGGAGGTTAGCGCTTGAAGGTATATGTTTAGATCTTGCAATCGAGTCTTTTAGTTTCTTGTTTTATCACTAGTTTAGTTTATAAAAGAAAACTATAAAAATGGAATTAAGTTTGCCTCGTACGCTTCATCTTTTTAATATCTTTCATGAGTAGGATGGAAAGGAAAATTATGCTCAAATGCTAGAAGAAGAAATCTATAAAATGTTTGGCACTAAATATTTGAATGATGAGCATGATTGCAATGTTGTTAGTACAAATTCTTTGAATATCCATGATACTAATGATGATTGCACTAGTTATGATGTCTCCTATAAACATGTCAATTTTTGTGGAGTACATTGGTTTTGTACGAACACACCGAATAGGGAAGATAGATATTGCAAGAGGCATAAGCATTTAGAAACTAAATTGTTGCAAGAAAGGCTAGATGAATGTGCTGAAAATTTAAATTATATTGGCCATACTTGTGAGCTTTGTAATGAACATGATCATTTCAATACCCAATGCAAATTGTTTCATGATCGTATCGTGTCCAAAAATTGTGATGACTTGATTTTCCTTGCACATCATAATGAACTTAGTTTGCTTATGGGTTACGAAGAAATGAAACGTATAACTAATTATGTTCCAGAATTTGCCCGTTATAAACTTCTTGGATTTGATCTAGAGGCAATTTATATGTATTGTGCGGTGAATTGTATTGAAAGTCCTTATATTGCCAAATACATAAAGAAAAGAAAACAAATAGAAGATGAAGAGAATACTAATGAAAGGGAAGAGACTTCCCAATATCCTCCAATTATTTCTTATGATGAATCAGGTAACGAGGAAGAGCCTCCTATTCAACCAATCTCATTAATAAGGAGCTCCAAAAAGAGGATTGAACCCACACATGATGTGGTGAAGAAGAAAAGAAAAAGGAAGAGAGGTAAAAAGATATCTCTCCCAAATAGTGCTGCTCCTATTACTATTGTGCCTCATGAAAATATAATTGTGGAAGATAATGATACTTCTTATGATCTTGAAAATCTTTTGGGCACTTTCTTGGAAGAATATGATAATTGCTATACTATTGGTGCCATCCATACTATTGATGATGGAAGTGATTATGCTTATGATATGAAAAGGCCCAAGCTTGGGGATGCTATGTTTGATGAAGATGATGTTTTTGAGAATATATTTGCTGCAATTAATGTTTGTCCCAACCTTGGGGAAGCTATGATTAATGAAGATGATATTTTTAGTCTCCCAAGTTTTGATATGCAAATTTATAATGATGATAACATGCCTCCTACTTATGATGATTATTGTGATGATACTTATGCTATAAAAATTAGTGATTATATTTATAAAACTTGTCATGATTATGGTTACCCCTTCTCTGAACATTACTCTTTTAATGTGGAAACAATTTATAGTATTCGAGTTTCTTATGATGCTCCCAGTATTATTCATGAGAAGAAATTTGCTTATGTGGAGAGTAATAAAATTTCTATGCTTGTATATCATGGAAAGAATGCTTTAGGTGCGGGTTATATTGTTGAATTCATTCATGATGCTACTGAAAATTATTATGAGGGAGGAATATATGCTTGTAGGAATTGCAACAATATCAAGTTTCCTCTCTATGTGCTTAAAGTTTCGAAGTTATGCTTGTTTTGCCCTCCTATGCTAGTTGATTATTGTTCCCATAAGTTGTTTGCTCACAAAATACCTATGCATAGGAAGTATGTTAGACTTAAATGTGCTAGTCATATTCTTCATGATGCTCTCTTTATGTTTCAATTCTTATCCTTTATGTGAGCATCATTGAAATCATCATGCCTAGCTAGGGGCGTTAAACGATAGCGCTTGTTGGGAGGCAACCCAATTTTATTTTAGTTCCTTGCTTTTAGTTCCTGTTTATTAATAAATAATTCATCTAGGCTCTGTTTAGTTGTAGTTTTATGCTTTTAATTAGTGTTTGTGCCAAGTATAACCGTTGGGAAGACTTGGGGAAAGTCTTGTTGATCTTGCTGTAAAAAACAGAAACTTTAGTGCTCACGAGAATTGCTGCCATTTTTACTTGGAGAGTGATATTTAGTTAATTATTTTTGAAGATGATTAATAGATAAATTCCTCAGGTCCAGCAATTTATTTGAGAATTTTATGAGTTCCATAAGTATACGTTTGATCCAGATTACAACAGATTGTTCTGTTTTTGACAGATTCTGTTTTTCGTGTGTTGTTTGCTTATTTCGATGAATCTATGGCTAGTAAAATAGTTTATAAACCATGGAGAACTTGGAATACATTAGGTTTAACACCAATATAAATAAATAATGAGTTACTTACAGTACCTTGAAGTGGTGTTTTATTTTCTTATACTAACGGAGCTTACGAGTTTTCTACTTTAAGTTTTGTGTTGTGAAGTTTTCAAGTTTTGGGTAAAGATTCGATGGACTATGGAATAAGGAGTGGAAAGAGCCTAAGATTGGGGATTCCCAAGTCATCCCAAGGTAATATTCAAGGACAACCAAGAGCCTAAGCTTGGGGATGCCCCGGAAGGCATCCCCTCTTTCGTCTTCGTTCATCAGTAACTTTACTTGGAGCTATATTTTTATTCGCCACATGATATGTGTTTTGCTTGGAGTGTCAATTTATTTTGTTAGTATTTGCTTTTATGTTATTTAGAAAAATGTTTTTCATCTTTTATTTCAATAAAAGTGGCATTGCTAGCCTTTACTATGCCTATGTTACAAGTATACATGTTGCTGTTTGAAAACAGAAAGTTTACCGCTGTTGCAATAATTCCCTAGAAAAGTCAGAATGTGATAAAATGTTGAAACCTTTTGAATATTAAGCTCTGATAAATTTACTACAGTGGGAATTTTATTTCATAATTTTTGGAGTTAGGGAAGTATGGATGTTGCAGCATTCTTTACAGACTATCCTGTTTAGGCAGATTGCTGTTATGTTTGCATTGGTTGCATATGTTTGCTTCTTTAATAATTCTATTTGAGGATAGGACTATTAAATATGCAGAGGCATTTAGTATGCAATGTTGAATAATAATTTTAGTGATTTTCTACAGTAGAGTATGATAAGGTTTTTGCAATGGTTTACACTAACTTATCTCACGAGTCCTTGTTGAGTTTTGTGTGGATGAAGATTTTGAGATTTAGGGAGACCGTGATATGAGAGGAATTAAGGAGACACAAAATCTCAAGCTTGGGGATGCCCAAGGCACCCCAAGATAATATTTCAAGAAGTCTCAAGCGTCTAAGCTTGGGGATGCCCCGGTTGGCATCCCACCTTTCTTGTTCAACAACTATCGGTTAGTTTCGGTTGATCCTAAGTTTTTGCTTCTTCACATGATGTTTGCCATTATTAGAATGTCATTTTATTTTGCTTTGCTTGCTGTTTGAATAAAATACGAAGATCTTAAATTCTTAAATGTTAGAGAGTCTTCACATAGTTGCATAATTATTCAACTACTCATTGATCTTCACTTATATGCTTCTGAGTAGTTTGTCATTTGCTCTACTGCTTCACTTATATCTTTTAGAGCATGGTGGTAGTTTTATTTTGAAGAAATAGATGAACTCTCATGCTTCTCTTAGATTATTTTGAGAGTACTAATAGCATGGTAATTTGCTTAAATCCTAATATGCTAGGTAATCAAGATTAGTAAAATTTTCTTATGAGTGTTTTGAATACTAAGAGAAGTTTGATGCTTGATGATTGTTTTGACATATGGGGGTAATAATATCAAAGTCGTGCTAGTTGAGTAGTTGTGAAATTGAGAAATTCTTGTGCTGAAGTTTGGAAGTCCCGTATCATGCACGTATGGTAAATGTTGTGTAACAAATTTGAAACATGAGGTGTTATTTGATTGTCCTCCTTATGAGTGGCGGTCGGGGACGAGCGATGGTCTTTTCCTACCAATCTATCCCCCTAGGAGCATGCGCGTAGTGCCGAGGTTTTTGATGACTTGTAGATTTTTGCAATAAGTATGTGAGTTCTTTATGACTAATGTTGAGTCCATGGATTATACACACTCTCACCCTTCCATCCTTGCTAGCCTCTTCGGTACCGTGCATTGCCCTTTCTCACATTGAGAGTTGGCGCAAACTTCGCCGGTGCATCCAAACCTCGTGATATGATGCGCTCTTTCACACATAAACCTCCTTATATCTTCCTCAAAACATCCACCATACCTACCTATTATGGCATTTCCATAGCCATTCCGAGATATATTGCCATGCAACTTTCCATCATTTCGTTCATCATGACACATTCATCATTGTCATATTGCTTAGCATGATCATGTAGTTGACATAGTTTGTGGCAAAGCCACCATTCATAATTCTTTCATACATGTCACTCTTGGTTCATTGCATATCCCGGTACACCGCCTGAGGCATTCATATAGAGTCATCCTTGTTCTAGTATCGAGTTGTAATCATTGAGTTGTAAATAAATAGAAGTGTGATGATCATCATTATTAGAGCATTGTCCCAAGTGAGGAATAAAAAAAGAGAAAGGCCATAAAAAGATAAAGGCCATAAAAAAGAGAAAGGCCATAAAAAAGAAAGGCCAAATAAAAAAATGAGAGAAAAAGAGAGAAGGGACAATGCTACTATCCTTTGCCACACTTGTGCTTCAAAGTAGCACCAAGATCTTCATGATAGAGAGTCTCTTATGTTGTCACTTTCATATACTAGTGGGAATATTTCATTATAGAACTTGGCTTGTATATTCCAACAATGGGCCTCCTCAAGTGCCCTAGGTCTTCGTGAGCAAGCAAGTTGGATGCACACCCACTTAGTTTCTTTTGTTGAGCTTTCATACATTTATAGCTCTAGTGCATCCGTTGCATGGCAATCCCTACTCCTTGCATTAACATCAATCGGTGGGCATCTCCATAGCCCATTGATTAGCCTTGTTGATGTGAGACTTTCTCCTTTTTGTCTTCTCCACATAACCCCCCTCATTATATTATATTCCACCCATAGTGCTATATCCATGGCTCGCGCTCATGTATTGCATGAAAGTTTATGAGTTTGAGATTACTAAAGTATGAAACAATTGCTTGGCTTGTCATCGGGGTTGTGCATGATGAGAGCATTCTTGTGTGATAAAAATGAAACATGACTAAACTATATGATTTTGTAGGGATGAACTTTCTTTGGCCATGTTATTTTGAGAAGGCATAATTTCTTAGTTAGTATGCTTGAAGTATTATCATTTTTATGTCAATATGAACTTTTGTCTTGAATCTTTTGGATCTGAATATTCATACCACAATTAAGAATAATTACATTGAAATTATGCCAAGTAGCACTCCGCATCAAAAATTCTGTTTTTATCATTTACCTACTCGAGGACGAGCAGGAATTAAGCTTGGGGATGCTTGATACGTCTCCAACGTATCTATAATTTTGTATTGCTCCATGCTATGTTATCTACTATTTTGGGCAATATTGGGCTTTATTATCCACTTCTATATTATTTTTGGGACTAACCTATTAACCGGAGGCCCAGCCCAGAATTACTGTTTTTTTGCCCATTTCAGTGTTTCAAAGAAAAGGAATATCAAACGGAGTCGAAACGGAATGAAATCAACTGGAGAAGTTATTTTTGGAAGGAAAGCTACCGGATGGACTTGGACCCCACGTCAGGAGCCAAGGGAGGTGCTCACGAGGGTGGGGGCACGCCCCCTGCCTCGTGAGGCCCCCGAAGCTCCAACGACGTACTTCATGCACCCATATATACTCACGTACCCTAAAACTTCCAAAACGGAGATTCGATTGGGAGTTCCACCGCCAGAAACCTCCGTAGCCACCGAAAGCCAATCTAGACCCGTTCCGGCACCCTTTCGGAGGGGGAATCCCTCTCCGGTGGCCATCTTCATCATCCCGGTGCTCTCCATGACGAGGAGGGAGTAATTCTCCCTCGGGGCTGAGGGTATGTACCAGTAGCTATGTGTTTGATCTCTCTCTCTCTCTCGTGTTCTTGAGGTGATACGATCTTGATGTATCGCGAGCTTTGCTTTTATATTTGGATACTATGATGTTTTCTCCCCCCTCTACTCTCTTGTAATGAATTGAGTTTCCCCTTTGAAGTTATCTTATCGGATTGAGTCTTTAAAGATTTGAGAACACTTGATGTATGTCTTGCCGTGGATATCTGTGGTGACAATGGGATATCACGTGATTCACTTGATGTACGTTTTGGTGATCAACTTGCGGGTTCCGCCCATGAACCTATGCATAGGGGTTGGCACACGTTTTCGTCGTGATTCTCCGGTAGAAACTTTGGGGCACTCTTTGAGGTCCTTTGTGTTGGTTGAATAGATGAATCTGACATTGTGTGATGCATATCGTATAATCATGCCCACGGATACTTGAGGTGACATTGGAGTATCTAGGTGACATTAGGGTTTTGGTTTATTTGTGTCTTAAGGTGTTATTCTAGTACGAACTCTAGGGTTGTTTGTGACTCTTATAGGAATAGCCCAATGGATTGAATGGAAAGAATAACTTTGAGGTGATTTCGTACCCTACCATAATCTCTTCGTCCGTTCTCAGCTATTAGTGACTTTGGAGTGACTCTTTGTTGCATGTTGAGGGATATTTATGTGATCCAATTATGTTATCATTGTTGAGGGAACTTGCACTAGCGAAAGTATGAACCCTAGGCCTTGTTTCAACGCATTGCAATACCGTTTACGCTCACTTTTATCATTCGTTACCTTGCTGTTTTTATATTTTCAGATTACAAATACCTTTATCTACTATCCATATACCACTTGTATCACCATCTCTTTGCCGAACTAGTGCACCTATACAATTTACCGTTGTATTGGGTGTGTTGGGGAACAAGAGACTCTTTGTTATTTGGTTGCAGGGTTGCTTGAGAGAGACCATCTTCATCCTACGCCTCCTACGGATTGATAAACCTTAGGTCATCCACTTGAGGGAAATTTGCTACTGTCCTACAAACCTCTGCACTTGGAGGCCCAACAATGTCTACAAGAAGAAGGTTGTGTACTAGACATCACTCACCCTAGCTGTCGCAACAATAGTTGAGCTGGATGTCATAGCAGTAGCTGTTGACGAGTTTAGAACCGGTTGCGTCCCATCCATAAAAATAGCAGCCCCTCTCGGTGGCTCGTAAGGGTCCGGAATACTTTCACCATCAGAATAGCCCCCAAGCCCGGCGTCTCGAAGCTGATAGATTGACTCGGTTTATCCGATCGAAGATTCATCACTTTAGTAGACGAGAGTCTCTCCTCCGGACACAGAATTCTCCACAAGGTCCGTGCCATGTGCATAGCCGACGAAAACACGCTTCCTGCCGGGTTGAGCCTTGGCAGGTTGCACACAACGAGTCGGCTCGATGATGTCGGTGCAGATGTCCGGCTCACGCTCAAATTCACCGATTTTGCCGATGAAGACATGGATTCCGCCAAAGGGGACCCGGTACCTGTACTTGATTGAGTCTGCCTCAGGGCCCCAGCCAGTGTTGTCGATGTAGAGCTTGCCGTGACGATTCTTGGTCATCTTGCCAACGACGTACCCTTCGATCACTGGAAAGGATCCCTTCAAGAACTCAAAACCACCATGCGTAGGCCCCACGGTGGGTGCTAACTGTCATGGTTTTGTCACGACATATGCCATTGTGAAAGGACTTAGGTGTGGAGCCATCACAATGTAGGTTAGCTTGAAGGTGTCGAACAAGACAGAGGACATAGGGTTTATCCAGGTTCGGCCCCTCACAACGAGGTAAAATCCTACTCCTGCCTTTGTTGACTATTTCTTGAATATCGATTACAAGCAAGCAGAACCGCTGGACCTGGCTATCGATCAATTGTTTCTTGAGTTGTCCCATTGCATGGTCTCGCCTTTATATACACAGGTCGAGCCCCTGGGCTTACAAGAGTCCAAGCTGGATCACACAATGTGACCAACTTGGTTTCTAAGTCACATTGCCTTACTAGGCAAGCCACCATCGGGCAGCTCACATCTCTGTGTCTTGGGCCTTCAACAGACCCGCCTCTTAAACCGCCTCTAGTATTCATGTCCCCTCAGGCCCATCTTAAGCCTTTTATTCTTGAGTCGCCAACAATGTAACCGGCCCCTCCTGGGCGGGTCACACCGCGGGGTTATATCCCCAATAGGACCCCTACCCGAGATCTGCTGAAATCTACTCCGTCATTGGTGGCCCATACATGTACCTCTGTGTAGTCGAAGAGTCTCGATGGCTCGCCTCCAGATCGTCGATAGCGTCGGCTGCGGCATGGCTTTTCTTCCTGGACAACTCTTTGTCTTCAGCATCATCATGCTTCAAGTTGATTCGACTGGCCATCTCGGCTAGACCAAAAATTTCTCACCAGGATGGGTCATTAGATTCCGAAACCCGGAATACGTTGCAGATTCATGTGCTGAACTCCTATTTTCGAGGTCGGTGTTAGACCAGATCGATGACTATGCCAATACTCCCGTCCAAATCTCGGTTCTGATCCCAGCTCAGGACCATGACACATGTCATACCTCATATCGAGCCTTGAGCCTAGAGCCGAGCACTACCACCACAGACCAGACATCTAGCTTGACCAATGAAGACCCTGAGGCCATGTCAGATCAGATCTCGGACAGACTCATACTGATCCCAACCTTCAACTAGGTCATGGGCGAGGGAAACAAGTCTCTCCTGAACAAGATGTTAGATCAAATTCAGAGTCTCGCAATCTCAAACGAGCAGACTGCAATGTACACACAAATCTTGGAGAAATCAGGAGAAGCTAGAATTTTTAGCCCACCCACCACCGACTTAGTCACTACCATCAAAGATTTATCCAACACTCTAGCCAATGACTTCTACTCAAGATGGAGTTGTTGGATTTCCTCGAAGGGGAAGAGTGAGCAGTATAGTAGTAGATAATATTTCTCTTAGTTAAGAATCAAGGTGTATCGAACCAGTAGGATACAACACACGAACAACTTTAGCAGCACCTACACACAAACAAAATATTTGCTTGCACCCAACAAAGGCAAGCGGGTCGTCACTCCCATTGTTCTTGCCAGTTACAAGGTTAAAAACAAATAGTGATACTGATAGAAAATAAGTAGCAATGGTAGAAGCTTACAAATTAATTGAGAATGGACCCAGGGGCCATAGGTTCACCAATGGCATATCTCTCGAAAGCAAGGTAGCGATGGGTAAACAAATTACTGTTAGACAATCGATAAAATCAAGCATAGTTATAATTCTGATCATTCATGGCATAATCTCACATAGGCATCACATCTGTGACAAGTAGACCGTTAAAGTTATTGATGCCTACTACTATTACTCCACCCCAATACCGCTATCCAGCATGCATCTCAAAGTATTAAGTTCATGATAAACAGAGTAACACATTAAGCAAGATGACATAATGCAGACAAACTAAGACCAAGCAATATGTTCAAGCCCCGTTGTTTTATCCTACATTTGATTTATTTAGAGTAACGCATTAAGAAAGATGACATAATGTAGACGAAGTAAGACAAAGCAATATGTTCACACCTCGTCATTTTATCCTACAGAGTAACGTGCTACTTCTTGAGCTTGCGTTGGTTTTTGCCTTGAAGAGGAAAGGGTGATGCAGCAAAGTAGAGCTAAGTATTTACCTTAGTTAAGAACCAAGGTATAAATACACTAGGAGGAACACACAAGTCTCCAATGATAGCACCTACACAAACAAACAAATACTTGCACCCAACGCTATAAAGGGGTTGTCAATCCCTTCACAATTACTTTCAAGGATGAGATCTGATAGAAGTAGGTATAAAAGATAAATAAAAGTGCGAAACAAAGTAAAGGTAAATAAATTGCAGCAAGGTATTTTTGGGTTTTTTATTTTATAGATTTGAAAATAATATGATAATAATAGACTCGGGGCCATAGTTTTCACTAGAGGCTTCTCTCTTGAAAGAACACATATGATGGGTAAATAAATTACTGTTGAGAAATTGATAGAAAAGCGAATAATTATGACTATATCTAAGGAAATGATTATGAATATAAGCATCACGTTGGTGACAAGTAGACCAACTCCTTCCTACATCTACTACTATTACTGCACACATCGACCGCTATCCAACATGCACCTAGTGTATTAAGTTAACAAAAACGGAGTAATGCCTTAAGCAAGATGACATGATGCGGAGGGATAGATCCAATCAATATGAATAAACCCCATCTTTTTATCATTAATGGAAAAAAATACAATATGTGTCATGTCCCTTTCTTTCACGGGGAGTAAGCACCGCAAGATTGAACCTATTACAAAGCACCTCTCCCATGGCAAGAACAATAATCTAGTTGGCCAAACCAAACCAATAGATCAAAGAGAAATACAAAGCTATCTTAATCATGCGTAAAAGAGTTCAGAGAAGACTCAAATAATATTCATAGATAATCTAATCATAAACCCACAATTCATTGGATCTCAACAAACGCACCGCAAAAGAAGATTACATCGAATAGATCTCCAAGAACATCGAGGAGAACATTGTATTGAAGATCAAAGAGAGAGAGAGAGAAGAAGTCATCTAACTACTAGCTATGGACCCGTAGGTCTGTGGTAAACTACTCACACATCATCGAAAGGGAAGCAAGGTTGATGTAGAAACCCTCCGAGGTTGAATCCCCCTCCGGTAGAGTACCGGAACAAGCCTCTAGTTAGGATCTCACGAGGACAGAAACTTGCGGCGGTGGAAAAGTATTTTTTGTGTGCCTCCTGGTATACGGGGAATATTTGGGTATTTATAGAATAAGATTAGGGTTAGAGGAGCATCAGGGGGCCCACAAGCCTGGGGGCGCACCCTCCAAGCTTGTCGCCAACTGGTGGCCGCTCTGACCCCCTCCCGAAGGTTCCCGGGTGTCTTCTGATCCATGAAAAATCCTCAAAAAATGTCGTTCTGTTTGGTATTGATTTTTTGTAAAAGACAAAAAACAAGGAAAAACAACAACTGGCACTTGGCACTAGGTTAATGGGTTAGTCCCAAAAATGATATAAAATAGCATAATAATGCATATAAAACATCCAAGATGGATAATATAATATCATGGAACAATAAAAAAATTATAGATACGTTGGAGACGTATCATAACACATTAAGCAAGATGACATAATGTAGAAAAAGTAAGACCAAGAAATATGTACACAAAGTGAGACAAACAAACAACATGTATTGCTTGTGATTTGAGATTCGGGTGATGGCCGGATGATCCGGACTGGTGTTTGTATGGTCTGGTGCTACTTCTTGAGCTTTAATTGGTTTTTCCCTTGAAGAGGAAAGGGTGATGCAGGAAAGTAGAGATAAGTATTTCCCTCAGTTTTGAGAAGGAAGGTATCAATCCAGTAGGAGGTACATGCAAGTAACCAATCTATGCACCTGCACAAAAAATCAAACACTTACACCCAGCGCGATAAAGGGGTTGTCAATCCCTTCATGGTCACTTGCATGGATGAGATCTGATAGAGATATATATAAAAGATTACTAAAACATAAAACAAAATAAAAGTGAATAAATTGCAACAAGGTATTTTTGGGTTTTTTGGTTTATAGATCTAAAAATATATGATAGAAAATAGATCCGGGGGCCATAGGTTTCACTAGAGGCTTCTCTCTTAAAGGAAAATGATACGGTGGGTGAACAAATTATGTCTAGCAATTGATAGAAAAGTGTGAAGTTATGATGATATCCAAGGCAATGATTATGAATATAGGCATCACGTCCGTGTCAAGTAGACCGACTCCTGCCAGCATCTACTACTATTACTCCACACATCGACCGCTCTCTAGCATGCATCTAGAGTATTAAGTTCATAAGAATGGAGTAACGCCTTAAGTAAGATGACATGATGTAGAGGGATAAACTCAAGCAATATGATGAAAACCCCATCTTTTTACCCTTGATGGCAACAATACAATACATGTCTTTCCACCCCTACTTTCTCACTGGGTGAGGACACCGCAAGATTGAACCCAAAACTAAGCACCTCTCCCATTGCAAGAAATACCAATCTAGTTCGCCAACCCAAACCAATAATTTGAAGATAAATACAAAGATATCAAATCATGCATATAAGAATTCAGAAAAGACTCAAATAATATTCATAGATAATCTGATCATAAATCCACATTTCACCAGATCTCGACAAACGCACCGCAAAAGAATATTACATTGGATAGAACTCCAAGAACATCGAGGAGAACATTGTATTGAAGATCAAAGAGAGAGAGAGAAGAAGCCATCTAGCTACTAGCTACGGACCCGTAGGTCTATGGTAAACTACTTACGCTTCATTGGAAGGGCAATAGACTTGATGTAGATGCCCTCCATGATCGAATCCAACTCCAGCAGGATGCCGGAAAAGGCCCCAAGATGGGATCTCGCGGAAATAGAGGCTTGCAGTGGCGGAAAAGTATTTTGGTGGACACCTCTGGTCATTTGGGAATATTTGGGAATTTATAGCGAAAGAATTAGGGTTGGAGGAGTCCCGTGGGGCCCACAAGCAAGGGGGGTGCCCCCCTAGGTGTAACGCCCCGAGACCGATGTGCCAGGTGTCCTCCAGTTATTCGCTGTTGTGCCTTGTCATTGCTTGCGTGTCATGCATTGCATATCATGTCATCATGTGCATTTCATTTGCATACATGTTCGTCTCATGCGTCGAGCATTTTCCTCGTTGTCCATTTTGCATTCCGGCGCTCCGTTCTCCTCCGGTGGTCCTTTCTACCTTTCTTTCGTGTGTGGGGATTGAACATTTCCGGATTGGACCGAGACTTGCCAAGCGTCCTTGGTTTACTACCGGTAGACCGCCTGTCAAGTTTCGTACCATTTGGACTTTGTTTGATACTCCAACGGTTAACCGAGGGACCGAAAAGGCCTCGTGTGTGTTGCAGCCCAACACCCCTCCAATTTGGCCCAAAACCCACCTTAACCCTCTCCATCATCTAGAGCGTTCGATCACGATCGCGTGGCCAAAAACCGCACCTCATTTGGACTCTCCTAGCTCCCTCTACCTATAAAAGAGCACCCCTCCCCGAAATTTCGGATCATTTCGCGGATGAACCCTAAATCCACTCCTTCCCGCGCCGCCGAACATGTCCGCCTGGCGGCCGGACACGTCCAACCGCCCGCCGCGGCCAATCGTGCCTCGCCACCTGGCCTCCCGCTCCTCCCCGCCGCCGCGGCCCGCGGAGCCCGTTGCGGGCCCGTGCGGGCCCAGATCCGCCGCCGCCTGGCCCAGTCGCCGTGCCGCCCGCTCCCCGCGCTCCTCTTCGCCGCGCCGCCGCACCGGATCGTCGCGCGTTCATCCCGTGCCGGTCGCCGGCCTCGCCAACCGCCGCCTTCACCGCACTCGCCGGCGCGCGTCACCGCCGCCTTGCGCCGCCCCGGAGCCCCGGAGCCGCCCGAGCTCACCGGAGCTCCTCTCCGTCCACCTCTCGCCGCCGGCGTCCTCCCCGACCTCCTCCTCGCCTCCCCCTCTCCGGAGCAAGCTCCTTCTCACCGGAGTTGACCTCAGGATGCGTGCCCCTTTGACCTAGATCCAGATCTGGAGGGTACAATTAAGCCTAAGTCTTTTTTTCCCTGTAATATTTTTGAGCATATTCAACGCATCACAACTCTGTCATCGTAGATCTGATTCATGCATATAGCATATCAAGATGTTCGTCTCAGAGAGCACATCATTTCATCTCATTGCATCATTTTCATTTGAGTTCATCTTGATGCCCGAAATGCTGTTGGAAGAGTGCTAGTTGAGATAATTGTCAGATCTGCTGCTCCATTTAGATATTTGTCATTTTTGCCATGATTATTGTGTGCATGATATGCCCTCGAGCTCTACATATGTTTTGTTAAGGGTTTTGCCATCTTTCCAGAGGTGCAACCCATGTATTTTTGTGATGTGTGTGGTGACTAGCACAAGCTTGCAAAGTGAGGCACTTGGTAATGCTGATTTCAGGGACTTAGCATTTCCACTAAGTCCTTGATCTGTTTATCTCATATGGCCATATGTTCATGTTCTTTCCTAGTGATCCGTGCCTCTTTTGAGGATGATCAGTACGAACGTTTTGTTAATCTTGTAGTGATCTATCCATACATGTCTTTGTTTGCAATTATGGAGCACCCTAGCCTGAGTCAATCGAGCTCTACTTTTGCTACTTCGTGAATCTGGGCAGATTGTCTACTTGTTAGCGATTTTGTCGATGATGTTGTAGTTGATCCGTGCATGCTATGTTATTGCAATTGCCATGTCTAGCTTGTATTTTGTGTATTCTTGATGGGTGTATGCTTATCTTGTCATGACTTGCTCTGTAGTGAGTGCATCGAGCTCGTAAACATGCCTACTTGATATATGATTTGCATGCTCCATGCCATGCTTTACTTTGTCATGTTCAGGTCCTGTAGCATGTAGTTTTGTTGCCCCGAAGAGTGCTATCTGATCTGAAATTCCAGACAAGTGTTAATTTCACTAAGTCTGAAATCTGTTTACCATATCCATTTTTGCCATGCTTGTTTGAACCTGTTAATGGATGAATTGGCCGTAGCTCAGTGCTAGTCTTTTGTTAAGCTTCATGAATGGATCCCTGCCATGTATTTTGTTGCCATGTTTGAGTGTTGTAGCATGTTTAACTTGTTGCATTTAGATGGCTACTTGCTGTATATCGCAGACCGGTGCCATATTTGTTTTGCTCGCCATTTCCAAACCGTAACTCCGATTCCGGCGTTCTTTATATCGTTTTCAAGCGATTTCATCTCACCTTTCCAGTGGCACACTTGGATTTCCAAGTTGAGGCCAGGTTCATGCATTCCTTGTCACATCATGCATATGCATCACATACCGCATCCCGCATATCATACCATGTTCATGTGTTGGTTGTTTACTATGTTGTGTGCTTCTTTTCCGGTGTTTGCTTCTTCGGGTTGGTTCCGATAACGTCACGTTTGTGAGGACCCGTTCGTCTATGTCCGTTTGTCTTCTTCATGGACTCGTTCTTCTTCCTTGCGGGATTTCAGGCAAGATGATCATACCCTCGAAATCACTTCTATCTTTGCTTGCTAGTTGCTCACTCTTTTGCTATGCCTATGCTGCGATACCTACCACTTGCTTATCATGCCTCCCATATTGTTGAACCAAGCCTCTAACCCACCTTGTCCTAGCAAACCGTTGTTTGGCTATGTTACCGCTTTGCTCAGCCCCTCTTATAGCGTTGTTAGTTGCAGGTGAAGATTGAAGTTTGTTCCTTGTTGGAACATGGAGATGTTGTTCCTTGTTGGAACATGTTTACTTGTTGGGATATCACAATATATCTTATTTAATTAATGCATCTATATACTTGGTAAAGGGTGGAAGGCTCGGCCTTATGCCTGGTGTTTTGTTCCACTCTTGCCGCCCTAGTTTCCGTCATATCGGTGTTATGTTCCCGGATTTTGCATTCCTTACGCGGTTGGGTTATAATGGGAACTCCTTGACAGTTTGCTTTGGATAAAACTCCTCCAGCAAGGCCCAACCTTGGTTTTACCATTCGCCACCTAGCCTTTTTCCCTTGGGAGTCACGCATCCCGAGGGTCATCTTTATTTTAACCCCCCCCCCCCGGGCCAGTGCTTGTCTAAGTGTTGGTCCGAACTGAGTAGACTGCGGGGCCACCTCGGGGAAACTTGAGGACTGGTTTTACTCGTAGGATGTCTCATCCGGTGTTGCCTTGAGAACGAGATATGTGCAGCTCCCATCAGGATGTCGGCACATCGGGCGGCTTTGCTGGACTTGTTTTACCATTGTCGAGGATGTCTTGAAGAACCGGGATACCGAGTCTGATCGGAATGTCTCGGGAGGAGGTCTATTCCTTTGTTGACCGTGAGAGCTTGTCATGGGCTAAGTTGGGACACCCCTGCAGGGATTTGAACTTTCGAAAGCCGTGCCCGCGGTTATGGGCAGATGGGAATTTGTTAATGTCCGGTTGTAGATAACTTGAACCCTAACTTAATTAAAATGAATCATCTGCATGGGTAACCATGATGGTCTCTTTCTGGCGGAGTCCGAGAAGTGAACACGGTGTTGGAGTTATGCTTGATGTAGGTTGTTCTAGGATCACTTCTTGATCATACTTTTATCGACCGTGCTTTGCCTTCTCTTCTCGCTCTCATTTGCGTATGTTAGCCACCATATATGCTAGTCGATTGCTGCAGCTCCACCTCATACCTTTTACCTTACCCATAAGCTTAAATAGTCTTGATCACGAGGGTGCGAGATTGCTGAGTCCCCGTGGCTCACAGATACTTCCAAACCAGCTTGCATTTGCCGATGAGACCGTGCAGATATCACAACCAAGCTCAGGAGGAGCTCGATGAAGATCTTGTCCTTTGTGTTGCTTCATTCTAGTTGATCAGTAGTGGAGCCCAGTTGGGGTCGATCGGGGACCTTTGTCGCATTTGGGGTTCTTCTTTTATTTTGGTTCCGTAGTCGGACCCTGATTGTATTTGGATGATGTAATGCTTTATTCATGTATTTGTGTGAAGTGGCAATAGTAAGCCAACTATGTATCTTTTTCCCTTATGTATTACATGGGTTGTGTGAAGATTACCTCACTTGCAACATTGCTTTCAATGCGGTTAAGCCTCTAAGTTGTGCTTCGACACGTGGGAGATATAGCCGCATCGAGGGCGTTACAAGTTGGTATCCGAGCCTTCCCCGAGCTTAGGAGCCCCATTGCTTGATCGTTTTAGCGGCCGAGTCGTGTCTAGAAAAATTGTTTTGAGTCATTTAGGAATTATATGTCGGAGAGTTTAGGAATTCTTTTTACTTCCCAGTCCCTTCATCGCTCTGGTAAGGCATCCTAACGTAGAGTTTTGACTCTTCTCTTCTCAAATTTCACTAAAAAAATTTAGGATCACGCGGGTATCTTGGAATCGTTCCGATGGTGTTATGACGAGAACATTGTCTTGGTGCCTCCTGTCAGGGGTTTTGTGGAAGTGTCCTGGGGAGTTGAGCTCTGAGGTGTTGTCGTCATAATTTTATCGTTGTAGTTCTGGAATACCTGAGTTTAGTACGCCGACATTGAAAATCTCTTTTATGCAGTTCGTTGGTGAGATAACCTCGACACCACCCAGTACTGGGGCGGGAGTTCGGGAGTATTGCCATAACTTGTATAACGGATGCTTTTCGAAGGTTGAGGTAGATGATTTCCGAAGGTTTCTTGGTTATGTGTTGAAGGATGGATACAGCTGGATGTAGGATTTGCTAGATTTGGGTGAGATGTTATGCTTCCCCTGTATCCCCAACACCAGATTGCATAACCGGAAAGTTTCGGTAGTTTCATAGGTGCGAATTCAAGTAGCTCCTAGGATATCTTTCCGACAGATGTATGATATGAAATTGGGGTTCGACGTCTAGTGGTCCGCCTATTCACGGTCGGTTTTACAGTGGTCTCGTTGTGTCTTAAAGAGTCCTTGGTTATGCCGACTCGGGGACGCTTCGTATGTCATGTGCACTGCCTTGTACATGATGGTGCTGTACGACCGAGCCCGTGTAGGCCGCACCACGGAAACTTCGGACAAAATCTCTATCATATGTTTGTTCCGGCTTATTTCGCAAGCCAATCCATTGTTTTGTTTTGAGTTGTGGTATTCGAGTTGCTTCGAAGTCAAATGTTGATTCCATACCTTCCCCAAATGGTGTTCTCATACTCCGTTGTGAATACCAACCCTTCTTGATCATCAGGAGTGTCATGTCAATCCTTTTCAACCGGTGTTGTTTCTTTTCAAGTGGATCCGATCATTTCAACATTCGCAAGATCAACTCAAGTCTTCTCAACGGTGTTTGTTTCATCCGTCTCCAAGTTGCCTTTGTTTTTTTCCCTCCCACCCACCCCTTTTTCTTCAAGGACTCAGATTTCTTAATCAAGTATCCTTTGATTCTCAGGAAGATACTAATGGAGCTTCTAGTTTATCATTCCTTGTTCTTTTATCTTCTCCGGTGGATTCAAATCAAGCTTTTCGTGTTGATCATATCCCTTTTTCCTCGTTTCAAATACCTTCTCTTGCCGGTGCTCCTCATATACATTCATTTCTCGCTACTCAATTATTACGGAGTGCTCAAATTATCTCGAAGATTCGTGTTTCCACTCTGCATTCATTCAAGATATTTCGAGGTTGTTATCTCATTCAAGTCATTTAATTCAACCGGTGCAACCTCCCTTTTAAATCATTTCAACGGTGTTTCTTTTGAGTGGGCCCTAACCCACAGGTCTTTTTCCAGGATCTTACCTGACTCTTCTTATTTTCCCGGCGTTACTCTCAAATTCTTTTCCAAGTTTGACGTAAGAATGATTCATCATCACTCATATGTATTTCTCCAAGATCTGTCAAATTATTTCATCGTTGGCTCGACTTTTTCCAATTTTAATTCCGGAGTGCCTCTACAATTCTTGGTGGTGTTCCTCTTTGTCATTCTCTGCATTTGGAGATCGAACAAGAATTCTCCTCCATATCTTGCTCCATTCTCTTCAAGATTCGTGATTCTAGCTTGTTGCCATCCTCTCATAATTGTTTTTGATTGTGAGAATTCTTTTCACCTATCTGGAGCAATTCAAGAGTCTTCTCAGTTTGTTATCCGGAGTCCATCAATTCAGATTTATTCATTCTCAGCTTTCAGCTATCATTCTCCAAATTTTACCGGTGATTCGTTCAAGAGATCTCTAATCGGCTCGTGATCTCTTCGTTCTCATGGGTCTAAATTCTCTCAAGCATCTTCATTCATTTGCTAATTCTTCCCGGTGTCTTCCTTATCTTTTCTTTGTTCATTTTTAATTCTTACAGTGGTTCGTTCAAGAGTTTTCTTCCTTTGTGTATCAAATCTATGCATTCGTGCTTTGCAAATTCTACCGGTGGATTGTTGAAGACTTTCTCAAGTTTGCGCTATATCTCTCTTAATCCTTTCTACATGAATAAGTAGTGTGCCAAATCCATTGATGGTCATCAATTTAATTGGTGAAGGATAAGCATAATGTAATTCTTATTCTTGTTTCATCGAGTTTGTTCAATTCCTGTTTTTCCGGAGTGGCTCATCATACTTATTCTTGGTTTCAATAGCTCATCTTTCTTTCCCGGAGTTCCAAGCTCTAATTATCACGGAGATCCATCTAAATCATCACAAGGTTTCACCCTGTGTTGTCAACTTCTCTCTCTTTTCATTATCTTTTGTTTACCGGAGTTCTTCATGAAGGTTCTACATGATGGTTCATCAAGGATTTATATTCCTTCTCGAAACGTTCATCAACTTTCTTTTCTAAGGAGCTCAAGCATTCTTCATCTTGGAATCCGGAGTGCAATTCTTTCAACTGTATCATTGGAGGTGGTATTATGTCATTCTTGATAATTTGAGTTCATGTTTCATGATTCACAGGTTGTAAGAATGGGGTATTTTAAATCCATCAATCTCGTCATTGGAGCTGTCTTGGGTTATATTTCACCTAAAGCCTTCCCTAAGGATTTTTGCTATCTACGGTGTTTATAAATGACCCAAGTTATTCATCTATCCTCCCGGTGAATTAAGTTTCTCGTCTCCTCGTTCATATCAATCCAATTCTTTTTCTCGTGAGTGGCAGGTTGTCACCTCATAAGTTTGAGATGTGTTCCATAAGACCATATAAAGTTTATTCTTTTCGTGGTAGATTGTTCCAACAACTTCGTGTGACCCTTCTCTTTAAGATGCTTTTCAAGCTCATTGGAGGTAGAAGATGTTGTTTTCTTCTCCGTTCTTTTGTTCCGTCGATACAACTTCTATTCTTTCATTCCGGAGGCAGTGTGTTGTTGCTTTTCTTCAACCATCATCTCGCTTCATCAAATATTATGTTCTTTTCATGATTGTCCTTTTAACCGGAGTGTTGTGCCCTTTTGCTCAAGTTCCTTTTGCCTTATCAAGTCTTGCATCCCTTCTAAACCGGAGTGCTTCCCGAATTTGTTCTTACTTGTTACTCTTTCTTAACAGAGTGCTTTCAACTTCGTTCATCTCCGTTGTGTTATTCTCCCGGAGTGGCTTAACCTCTTCAAGGTTCGTGCTTTCACTCGTTTGTCAAAGAAGCAACTTAGTTTTACCTCTCCTCTTTTCTCTTCCGTTGTTCCTCCGGTGCCATTCTAGATCTCGGGACGAGATCCTTTCGTAGTGGTGGAGTGTTGTAACGCCCCGAGACCGATGTGCCAGGTGTCCTCCAGTTATTCGCTGTTGTGCCTTGTCATTGCTTGCGTGTCATGCATTGCATATCATGTCATCATGTGCATTTCATTTGCATACATGTTCGTCTCATGCGTCCGAGCATTTTCCTCGTTGTCCGTTTTGCATTCCGGCGCTCCGTTCTCCTCCGGTGGTCCTTTCTACCTTTCTTTCATGTGTGGGGATTGAACATTCCCGGATTGGACCGAGACTTGCCAAGTGGCCTTGGTTTACTACCGGTAGACCGCCTGTCAAGTTTCATACCATTTGGACTTTGTTTGATACTCCAACGGTTAACCGAGGGACCGAAAAGGCCTCGTGTGTGTTGCAGCCCAACACCCCTCCAATTTGGCCCAAAACCCACCTTAACCCTCTCCATCATCTAGAGCGTTCGATCACGATCGCGTGGCCGAAAATCGCACCTCATTTGGACTCTCCTAGCTCCCTCTACCTATAAAAGAGCACCCCTCCCCGAAATTTCGGATCATTTCGCGGATGAACCCTAAATCCACTCCTCCCCGCGCCGCCGGACATGTCCGCCCGGCGGCCGGACACGTCCAACCGCCCGCCGCGGCCAATCGTGCCTCGCCACCTGGCCTCCTGCTCATCCCCGCCGCCGCGGCCCGCGGAGCCTGTTGCGGGCCCGCGCAGGCCCAGATCGGCCGCCGCCTAGACCAGTCGCCGCGCCGCCCGCTCCCCGTGCTCCTCTTCGCCGTGCCGCCGCACCGGATCGCCGCGCGTTCATCCCGCACCGGTCGCCGGCCTCGCCAACCGCCGCCTTCACCGCACTCGCCGGCGCGCGTCACCGCCGCCTTGCGCCGCCCCGGAGCCGCCCGACCTCACCAGAGCTCCTCTCCGTCCACCTCTCGCCGCCGGCGTCCTCCCCGACCTCCTCCTCGCCTCCCCCTCGCTGGCAAGCTCCTTCTCACCAGAGTTGACCTCGGGATGCATGCCCCTTTGACCTAGATCCAGATCTGGAGGGTTCAATTAAGCCTAAGTCTTTTTTTCCCTGTAATATTTTTGAGCATATTCAACGCATCACAACTCTGTCATCATAGATCCGATTTATGCATATAGCATATCAAGATGTTCGTCTCAGAGAGCATATCATTTCATCTCATTACATCATTTTCATTTGAGTTCATCTTGATGCCCGAAATGCTGTTGGAAGAGTGCTAGTTGAGATAATTGTCAGATCTACTGCTCCATTTAGATATTTGTCATTTTTGCCATGATTATTGTGTGCATGATATGCCCTCGAGCTCTATATATGTTTTGTTAAGGGTTTTGCCATCTTTCCAGAGGTGCAACCCATGTATTTTTGTGATGTGTGTGGTGACTAGCACAAGCTTGCCAAGTGAAGCACTTGGTAATGCTGATTTCAGGGACTTAGCATTTCCACTCAGTCCTTGATCTGTTTATCTCATATGGCCATATGTTCATGTCGTTTCCTAGTGATCCGTGCCTCTTTTGAGGATGAGTAGTAAGTATGTTTTGTTAATCTTGTAGGGATCTATCCATCCATGTCTTTGGTTGCAATTATGGAGCACCCTAGCCTAAGTCAATCGAGCTCTACTTTTGCTACTTCGTGAATCTGGGCAGATTGTCTACTTGTTAGCGACTTTGCCGATGATGTTGTAGTTGATCCATGCATGTTATGTTATTATTATTGCCATGTCTAGCTTGTATTTTGTGTATTCTTGATGGGTGTATGCTTAGCTTGTCATGACTTGCTCTGTAGTGACTGCATCGAGCTCGTAAACATGCCTACTTGATATCTGATTTGCATGCTCCAGTTTTTCACTAAGTCTGTGATCTGATTATGTTTTTGCCATGTTCACATGCTCAAGGTCACTAAGGGACTTTTGTTAAGCTCTTTGAGTAGCTCCATGCCATGCTTTACTTTGCCATGTTCAGGTCCTGTAGCATGTAGTTTTGTTGCCCCGAAGAGTGCTATCTGATCTGAAATTCCAGACAAGTGTTAATTTCACCAAGTCTGAAATCTGTTTACCATATGCATTTTTGCCATGCTTGTTTGAACCTGTTAATGGATGAATTAGCCGTAGCTCAGTGCTAGTCTTTTGTTAAGCTTCATGAATGGATCCCTGCCATGTATTTTGTTGCCATGTTTGAGTGTTGTAGCATGTTTAACTTGTTGCATTTAGATGGCTACTTGCTGTATATCGCAGACCGGTGCCATATTTGTTTTGCTCGCCATTTCCAAACCGTAACTCCGATTCCGGCGTTCTTTATATCGTTTTCAAGCGATTTCATCTCACCTTTCCAGTGGCACACTTGGCTTTCCAAGTTGAGGCCAGGTTCATGCATTCCTTGTCACATCATGCATATGCATCGCATACCGCATCCCGCATATCATACCATGTTCATGTGTTGGTTGTTTACTATGTTGTGTGCTTATTTTCCGGTGTTTGCTTCTTCAGGTTGGTTCCGATAACGTCGCGTTTGTGAGGACCCGTTCGTCTACATCCATTTGTCTTCTTCATGGACTCGTTCTTCTTCCTTGCGGGATTTCAGGCAAGATGATCATACCCTCGAAATCACTTCTATCTTTGCTTGCTAGTTGCTCGCTCTTTTGCTATGCCTATGCTGCGATACCAACCCCTTGATTATCATGCCTCCCATATTGTTGAACCAAGCCTCTAACCCACCTTGTCCGGGAAGTGAACACGGTGTTGGAGTTATGCTTGACGTAGGTTGTTCTAGGATCACTTTTTGATCATACTTTTATCGACCGTGCTTTGCCTTCTCTTCTCGCTCTCATTTGCGTATGTTAGCCACCATATATGCTAGTCGCTTGCTGCAGCTCCACCTCATACCTTTTACCTTACCCATAAGCTTAAATAGTCTTGATCGCGAGGGTGCGAGATTGCTGAGTCCCCGTGGCTCACAGATACTTCCAAACCAGCTTGCATTTGCCAATGAGACCGTGTAGATGTCGCAACCAAGCTCAGGAGGAGCTCGATGAAGATCTTGTCCTTTGTGTTGCTTCGTTCTAGTTGATCAGTAGTGGAGCCCAGTTGGGGTCGATCGGGGACCTTTGTCGCATTTGGGGTTCTTCTTTTATTTTGGTTACGTAGTCGGACCCTGATTGTATTTGGATGATGTAATGCTTTATTCATGTATTTGTGTGAAGTGGCAATTGTAAGCCAACTATGTATCTTTTTCCCTTATGTATTACATGGGTTGTGTGAAGATTACCTCACTTGCGACATTGCTTTCAATGCGGTTAAGCCTCTAAGTCGTGCTTCGACACGTGGGAGATATAGCCGCATCGAGGGCGTTACACTAGGGCGCGCCCTGAGGGCTTGTCGAGACCTTAGGACTCTTCCGGCCCCTCTCCAAGTCTGCTGGGAGTCTTCTGGTCCAAGAAAAATCATCGCATAAGTTTCATTCCGTTTGGACTCCGTTTGAAAAAAATAGAAACTGGCACGGGGCTCTAGGTTAATAAGTTAGTCCCAAAAATAATATAAAATAGCATATTAATGCATACAAAACATCCAAAATAGATAATATAATAGCATGGAATAATAAAAAAATTATTGTCACACCCTAGCTAGTTCATGCATTAGAGTGTTGGATCATGTCTACTCTTCTAGAAAACTGAAATGGGGATGGTAGAACCCCCAGCACCCCCTGGAAACAACTAGGGTTTACTAAAATCTTTTTCAATGAACCTGAAATGCCCTTCTAAAAAGTCCACCCTTTTTGTTTTGGGTTAGAACCCCTGACAAAATGGGTTCACATTTTTCGAGGACACATAAGGTCATTGGATTAAATCATTACTATTTGCATTTGGGCAATTTAAATCCTATAAATATTTTAAAATGCCCAAATAATCCTGAAAGTATTTTTATGCCGTTCAGAATTTTTTCAAATGTACCTCTGAATATTTTCAGGTTTTTCCTAAATGGAATAGTATTTTTACTATTTCAAAACACAGAACATGAATAAATAAAAAATAAAAACAAAAGCAGAGAGCAGAGGCTTACCTGGCGCCCATCTAGCAGGCCCACCTAGCCGGCCCAGCCCAGCAACCACTCCAGCGAGCTACTTGACTCGGCCAGGCAGCCAGGAAGGTGCTCGACGCCGGCACCAGCACGCGCCACGCAGTTGCCCACCGCCCTGCTTCCTCCCCGCGCCGTTCTGTTGACCTGGGTCGGTCACCCACTCCTCCCCCGAGCTCGCAGACCCGCCCCTTCCTCCCCAGCTCCTCTCCCTCGCTCTCCCGCACCATGGCCGACGCTGTTGCGCCCGCGCCACCGTGATAACCGCGTCCGCCATCGTCCCCGTGCCACGTCACCGTGTTCGTTCGCTCCGCCGTCGTCGACTACATCGAGCAGGCCTAGCCCCGAGCGCTCGCCCGCTCTGGAGTCGCCCCTGACCCCGTCTTCCCCAACTCCGGCCGTCGAGATCGCCATCATCGCCACGCTCAGCTCCGGTCTTCCCCGAGCCCGCTTCAACGCTTGCTGCAATCGCCTTGAGCTCAGCTCCGTCCTCCCCCTCTCCGTTAACTCTCTCCTGCACCATATGCACCGCACCACGTTCACCCGCACCCGCCGCTGCCGAGCTCGTCGACGACGTGACTCCGGCCACCCACCGGCCACACCACTATGGCCAACGCACTCACCGCACTCACAGGAACCCGTAGCACTACCTCACGCACCTCGCCGTGCCCCCTAGCCTCGGGTCCGACCTCACCCGAGCTCCGGCAGCCGCACAGCTCATCGCCAGCGACATTTCCGGCCACCCCGAGCTCCACCACTGCCACCAAATGACGCGGCTTGCTCCCAGCTACGCGTAGATGCTCTTCGCCGCGGGGTCGCCGGAGCACGAAACCCGCACTGCCCCGCCGCGTCTGGCCTCGTCGGTGGCTAAACACCGGCGAGTTTGACCTTGTTTGACCCTGGTTGACCCCGTGTGGGCCCAGGTTGACCCCCCTGAGTCTATGACAAGTGGGACCGCTCTGCTAATTAACTTAGATTAGCACTAACTAAATTTAGTTAGTTAATTAACTACTGATACACGGGTCCCACTGGTCAGGTTTGACCTAGACCGGCCCTGTTGACTACTGACGTCACCCTCACGCAATGCTGACGCAATAATTCAATTACTGGAATTATTCTTATACAGGAAATTCCAGAAAATACTACAAACTTCAAAAATTCATAACTTTTAATCTGTAACTCCAAATGCAAAGATTTATATATGAAATTTGATCAGAAAAATTCAATCTTTCCATATATAATGGTCTCATGCATGACAAAACACTTTAAACTTGCTGTTTAGGTGAAGCAAGCAAATGCACTTATATGACTTAATAACATAAGCTTCCATTTGAACCTTTGATTCAAATGGACTCAAACCAACTTGTTTCACAATGCATTAGCCAGGACACCTCATATTGCCATGTCATAGCATGCATCATATTGTTGCATATTGCCATGTGTTGATTGTGTTCTGTGGTGTCTTTTGTGGTAGGTTCTGCCTCCGAGGATATCTCCGAGTATCCAACTCAACGGCAGTACCCTACTACTACTCCATCAGGCAAGCAGCCCCATTGATCATATCGATACAATCACATGTTCTCGTTCTTGCTCTCATTTCCTGCATTAAGACAACAACGTTTCAAACTGTTGTGTGTTGCGGTAGTTGAACCCTTATCCTCAGCATGACCTGTCATTGCCGCAGTAACTAGATGAAACCCACTAGCATGTGTAGGAGTTGATTGAGCCATGTATGTGTTTCCTACCTTGCTATGCCTGCTATGCTTAGAGTTGTGTCAGGTCTGGTTCATCTGGATGATGGGCTAGAGTGAAATGATTACATCGGTAATGTGAGGGATGTGTTGAACATGATTTGGTAAAGGTATCGATGAGAGGCCATGTAGGAGTACATGGTGGGTTGTTTCATTGAGGCCGTCCCTAAGAACTGAGATCTGTATGCGCGATTTAAGATTCAGCCACAACCACACATTGGGCCCTGAGATATGACCCCGCTCGACTTACTGACCCCTCTGGTGTTTATAGGTTATGTGTTGGCGTCCGTGCGTAGCGCTGACCCTAGGGGTGGGCTATGATGCGGTAGATACACCATGGCCGGGTATGCCGGGCGCCTGTTTGGCATCTCGGAACCCTGTACACATCGTTTGGGGCCGTTGAGGACACCCCGGCCGGATTTCCTTGCGGATGGAACCCGAATAGGCGATAGACCTGGACTAGAGACTTGTGCGGTTAGTCAGGTCGTGGTCTACACCCACGTCGGCTTTCGCTTGAAGTCTGCCGAGCACATGTCGTGTCGCTAAGTGGTGGAAACATGTGTGACGAAGTACACCCTGCAGGGTATAAAACTATTCGAATAGCCACGTCCGCGGTAAAGGACTGCTTGGTTGCCTATACAGTTCATAGACAAGTTAATGGTTACCACTAAAAGACTCAAGATAAGTGAGTACCGCGGATGGCCCTCTCGTAGGATGACGAGGGAGGATCCACGGTGAAGTATTGTGTCGGTGATTAGTGGACTCGTGTGCGAAAACTATTTTACAAGTGGTGTCTCGTAGGATAGCTTATCCAAGAGTCAAAGCTGGCTTGCGGCAATAACTCCACCACCTTTTTGAGAATGAGCATGTATAGTAGGAGTTGTTGTAAGACTTGCTGAGTACCTTTGTACTCATGTTGCTTTAATTACTGTTTTCAGACGACAACACTGCCCCCTCCGACGGGTTTTACGTAGACCTCGACGTCGATGAGTGACTTGCCACCCAGGTGGTGATTCTGGCCACGGAGGGCCCTATGTAGATAGACAGGCTTCATCAAGCCTTCTTTCTTTCTAGTGTCTGTACTCAGACTAATTTGCTTCCGCATGTGCTTGTATGCTTGTATGACTTGAGTGTCGGGTCATGTGACCCTACCTGTATGAACATGTTATGTATGGCTCTCCAGAGCCTTTAAATAAAGTACTTTGAGTTGTAGAGTTTTGTTGTGATGCCATGTTGTATTTACACATATCGAGCATATTGTGTGTATGATTGAAATGCTTGGTATGTGTGGGATCCGACAATCTAGTTGTTTATCCTTGGCAGCCTCATTTATGGGGAAATGTAGTCTAGTGCTTCCATGAGCCATAGTAGTCCGCTACAGCCCGGTTCACCGGAGTCCTGCTAGCCCAGCACTACTGCTCAGGACACTTGACTGATCGGCATGTGTTTCACTTCGTCCCTGTGTCTGTCCCTTCGGGGAAATGTCACGCGGTGACATCCGGAGTCCTGCCTAGCCTGCTACAGCCCGGGTTCCTGGAGTCCTATTAGCCCAGTGCTACAGCCAGGATTCACACGCTGCTGACCGACATGCTCGATGTGATTCATGTATGCCTGTCCCCATAGATTTGTGCCGCTTTGGGTTCACGACTAGCCATGTCGGCCTGGGTTCTCTATCATATGGATGCTAGCGACACTATCATATACGTGAGCCAAAAGGCGCAAACGGTCCCGGGCCATGGTAAGGCGACACCCGTGGGAATACTGTGCGTGAGGCCGCAAAGTGATATGAGGTGTTACCGGCTAGATCGATGTGACTTGCAATCGGGGTCCTGACAGCGTTGGCATCAGAGCCGGGCTGCCTGTAGGTTCGTTGAGCCAAACTGGTCAATGTCGAGTCTAGAAATGCTTTAGTTATATGTAGGGGAATTGATTGTGGGAGGGAACGTAAGGCTCTTTTACTCCTTTACCTTATGCCCTCTGATCTGAGTCATTCTCTTCTCATTCTACGTGGGTTAAGGACTAGGCTCTCTTCTCTCTATCAGGTTCACGTGTTACTAATCCGTAGTAACTTATAGGATTGTGGGTTCAAGCCTCAATTCAGTTTCTACTACTTTTAGTATGTTGTCAGTTGAACCAGAACCTTGATATGATGTTGTTGAGTGGTTTTGCAAACTATTGTGAATGTCTCAAATCTTTTCCTGACCATTTACAGCCGTTATGTTGTCCGTTTTCTCCTAGAAAATACTAATGCCTTTGCATTATTCTGTGCTTTCAGATGGCCACCCGTTCCCAGAACCAAGTGGTTCGTCTGACAAGGTGCCTCGATGTACCTGGTCACACGGTCATGTTGGTCCGAGTGATGGTCGAGACAGGCTATCGATGGTATCCTGAATATACCGTCGAGGAGTAGTTCCGAGACTTCAGTCAGAGCCAGTACCTTTGTACCGTCAGGATATATCCCTCTTATCCTGGAGCCACTAAACCCCTCCACTGATCTTATGGACTTGGGGTTACTATTGAGATGTCCGTGCAGGACACAACTTACTCAATGATGACTATCATTCGAGCCAGAACTGCCCTGCTCTAGAACACCGATTTTTGCTACATGCCAGCCTCACTCCCTGGAGCACAGGGGTACTATCAGGCTTTGTACTATGACTCTACACATGAGGATTCACTACTCCGCACCACTGCCGAGATGCTCGAGGACAAGGACCACGAAAATCGGGCCTTGCGAATGGAGCTCTTCAACTCTCGTTCTGACCACTTGGCCACTTTGACTCGGTTTGCACCTGTTGTGCAGGCGGGATACATGGACATGAGGGACATGTACCCCGTGCGGTCTGGATTGCCAGATTGTATGGACTGGCATGATGTAGGAGGCATCACCCCTCCTCGTGGTCCCCGTCTGCCACCGTTTGTGGGACCAAGGCCACATCCGAGTCCCTATGGCCCACAAGCTCCACAGGACCATCTGTTCCCAGATGATCATGTTCCGCTTCCACATTTTGGTGGTGACTTTTATGAGGATTACTACAGGGTTGTCTGAGCTAGTAGTAGTTTCACTAGTACTGTAATAGTTGTATTCTCCATAGTCCCGCGTGACCCGTGGGATACGACTTGGTGTGTATCACGTTCCGGAGGTATAGAAAAATAATCTATAGGAGCTTGGAATGCCTCTGATGAGATGTAACGTCTTTCACTGTAGTTGTACTCCAGCCTGGGCTTGTACTAAACTATGTACAGTGTGTATGACCGATGGTATATATATGGCAGTTTCTATATTACCATGTCATGCAATGAACCTCTCAGCATTCCATGTTATCCATTACATTCCGCACTTCTTTGCCAAGTTTGTGCCATCCTTGTCTAAACCATTGTCTTGTTTTCCTAGGATGGTCAACACCGGCAGCAACCCTGCTGCCCCGGAGCAGGGGGAAGCCAGTGCAACTAGGGATGAGAATCTGCCTCACCCACCTTCTCTGGCCGAAGTTATGCTGGAGGCAGAAAGAAACAAGCGTGAGACTAACAACTTGCTAGAGTGGATTGAGCAGAACACTGCACGTCATCAGCGAAACAATTTGGTGTCAATCAATGACTTTATCAAGTTGTACCCACCAAAGTTTAATCATTCCGTCGAGCCCCTTGACGCGGATGATTGGCTTCGCAGCATCACCCATAAGCTACGTTCTGCCAACGTAGCCAAAGCTGATAAGGTTACCTATGATGCCTATCACCTCGAAGGCCCTGCTAGCCTTTGGTGGGAAAACTTTGAGGCTATGCGCCCGGTCGGCCAAATCACTACTTGGGCTGAATTCAGTGAGGCTTTCCATGAGCATCACATCCCAGAAGGTCTCATGGATCGTAAGAGGGAAGAGTTCTGCAATTTCACCCATGGCAGACTGACAGTGGATGCATACAGCCGTGAGTTTGGAAATTTAGCACGTTATGCTCCTGAAGAGGTATCCACCGAGGCTAAGAAGCAGGCAAGGTTCCGCAAGGGACTTAGCCCCGAGCTTCGCCGCGATCTTTTTCTGCACGAGTGCACCTCCTTCCAGAAGCTGGTCAATAAGGCCATTAGTGCTGAGACAGGTCAGACTGACTATGACGCTTCACGCAAGCACTCCCATGATTTTGGTTCTTCATCTGGCTCTGGATCTCAGAAGCGCCGGGTGTGGATTCCAAGCACAGCGCTGCCACCCAGGTTCACTCCGAGGCCATCCTTTGAGGCGCCTCGCCCCAACCAGCAGTTTGCACCGCCTAAGACCTATGGTGGCCCCGCTGCTAATGCTGCTCCACACCCCAATGATGTGACATGTTTCAAGTGTGGAGAGCCGGGTCACTACAGTCGAGAGTGTCCCCAGAACAACAACCCCAACCAGTTTGGAAAGTCCGTTGGCCGTGGTAAGCCAGCGGGAAAGACATTCTACGCCAAGCCAGCCACCACTACATGTGGCCATGTCAACTATGTCTCAGCTGAGGAGGCTCATGATGATCCTAACGTCGTCCTTGGTACGCTCCTTGTTAATTGCCATCCGACATCTGTTCTTTTCGATACTGGAGCATCTCACTCATTCATATTTGAGAGCTATACTCGATTGCATAACATGACATTCTGTGACATGCCCACTTCTATGGAAATTCAAACCCCTGGCTCTAGATGGCAAACTTCTAGAGTAAGCCATGGGAATGAAATTCTTGTCGATAGACTTGTCTTCCTTGCATCTTTAATAGCTCCCAAGTCCTCGGACATAAACATCATCTTGGGTATGGACTAGATGTCAGCCCATTATGCTAAGATTGATTGTGCCACTAGAACCGTTCAACTTACTCACCCATCGGGCAAGACAGTCAATGTCTTAACTCGAGTGGCCAAGCGCCAGCTTTACTCCCTAAATGCCAACCCCCTTCCAGACCTTGAAGATATTCCGATAGTCTGAGACTTTTCGGATATCTTTCCAGAAGAACTGCCAGGTGTTCCACCTGACAGGGATGTCGAGTTCGTGATAGACCTTGTTCCAGGAACCGTCCCAATTTCTAGAAGACCCTATAAGATGGCACCCTTAGAACTAGCCGAACTTAAGAAACAACTCGATGAGTCCTTGAAAAAGGGTTTCATCCGTCCTAGTTCTTCTCCTTGGGCTTGCCCTGTCCTCTTTGTCAAGAAGAAGGATGGAACGGATCAGATGGTTGTAGATTACCGACCTGTCAACCTGGTCACTATCAAGAACAAGTATCCACTCCCAGGATCAACGATCTGTATGATCAGCTCGCTGGATCCTCAGTCTTCTCCAAAATGGATTTGAGGTTGGGCTACCATCAAATCAAAATCAAGAACGGGGACATTCCTAAAATGGCTTTTGTTACTCGTTATGGCAAATACGAGTACACCGTCATGTCCTTCGCTTTAACCAATGCCCCAGCCACCTTCTCTCGGTTAATGAACTCAATCTTCATGGAGTATTTGGATAAATTCGTCGTGGTATACCTCGATGATATACTCATCTACTCCAAGAACGAGGAAGAACATGCCGAACATCTAAGGCTGGTATTGTCGAAACTTCGAGAGCATCGCCTTTATGCCAAATTCTCCAAGTGTGAATTTTGGTTGCCAGAAGGGACCTATCTAGGCCATGTAATCTCTGGTAAGGGTATTGCTGTCAATCCCGAGCGAGTTCAAGCTGTCCTTGATTGGACTCCACCTGAAATGGTCAAGCAAGTTTGGAGCTTCCTTGGCTTAGCGAGCTATTATCGCCGCTTCGTCAATAATTTCTCCAAGGTTGCTAAACCTCTAACTTAACTCCTCAAGAAAGATAAAAATTTCGAGTGGACCCCACAGTGCGAGTTCAACTTCCAGGAACTGAAAAGACGCCTGACATCTTCTCCCGTACTGGTACCACCAGATTTCTCCAAGGACTTTATTATCTATTGCGACGCCTCGCGACAAGGACTAGGTTGCATACTCATGCAAGAATGTCAGGTAATTGCCTATGCTTCACGGCAATTACACCCACATGAGGAAAACTATCCCACACATGATCTAGAGCTTGCAGTTGTAGTCCATGCACTTAAAACTTGGCGACATTACCTTCTCGGTAATCGTTGTGAGGTCTTCACCGATCACCAAAGTTTGAAATATATCTTCACCCAACCGGATTTGAATCTCAGGAAAAGACGTTGGGTCAAGTTGATCTCGGATTACGACATAGGAATAACTTACAGCCTGGGCAAAGCCAATGTCATGGCTGATGCGCTAAGTCGTAAATCTTATTGTAACAACCTGATGTTACAACAAAGTCAACCACTTCTCCACGAGGAATTTCGTAAGCTTAACCTTCACATAGTTCCTCGAGGATTCCTATCCACCCTGGTGGCGAAGCTTAACCTTATGGATCAAATCATAGCTGCCTAGAAGCATGATAAGGGCATATCCCAGATTAAGGAAAACATCGCTAGCGGAGTTGCTAAATGTTTTTCCATGGATGAGCGAGGTGTTGTCTTCTTCGAGAACCGCTTGGTGGTTCTAAAGAAACAACATCTACGACAGTTGATTCTTAAGGAAGCTCATGAATCCCCTCTCACCATTCATCCCGGTAGTACTAAAATGCATCAAGACCTACGCCAGAGGTTTTGGTGGACTAGGATGAAGAGAGAAATTGCTCAATACATTACTAGTTGCGACGTCTGTCGTCATGTTAAAGCAGAGTATCAACGGCCTGCTGGCACCCTTCAACCTTTGGCTATTCCTGAATGGAAATGGGATAAAATCAGTATGGATTTCATTACTGGGTTTCACAGGACGAAGAGAGGGAATAATGCTATCTTCGTCGTTATCGATCGTCTTTCCAAAGTAGCCCACTTTCTACCTGTTCGTGAGAGTATTACCGCTAGCCAGCTAGCTGACTTATACATCTCCTGAATAGTGTCTCTTCATGGTGTTCCATTGGAAATTAACTCAGACCGTGGGAGTCTCTTCACCTCTCGATTTTGGGAAAGTTTCCAAAATGCTATGGGAACTCGTCTCTCTTTTAGCACCGCCTTCAACCCCCAATCAAGTGGTCAATTAGAGTGAGTAAATCAAATTCTGGAGGATATGCTCCGAGCTTCTGTCATCTCATTCGGAATGCATTGGGAGAATTGCCTTCCATTCGCAGAGTTCGCTTATAACAATAGTTATCAAGCTAGCTTGGGCAAAGCTCCTTTCGAAGTTCTCTATGGACGAAAATGTCGAACGCCTCTTAACTAGTCAGAAACCGGGGAAAGACAACTCTTCGGCCCGGATATGATTCAGGAAGCAGAAGAGCAGGTTCGCGTTATTCGTGAGAAATTGAAAACAGCCCAATCTCGTCAAAAGAGCCAATATGACCGCAAACATAAGCTCATGACTTATGAAGTCGGCGAGAAGGCTTACCTTCGGGTTACTCCTTTAAAGGGAACCCATCGTTTCGGTATCAAAGGCAAATTGGCTCCTCGTTACATTGGACCCTTTCGCATTCTTGCCAAACGAGGAGAAGTTGCCTACCAATTGGAACTACCTCCGCATATTTCCAGAGTTCACGATGTCTTCCACGTTTCTCAACTCAGGCGTTGCTTCGCGGATCCTATCCGTGGAGTGGACCATGAAACGCTTGATCTCCAAGATAATCTCACATATCGGGAATATCCCATTAGTATCCTTGATCAAGCCGAGCGTACCACTCGATGCCATAACATCAAGTTTCTCAAGTTTCAATGGTCACACCACTCTGAGAAAGAAGCCACTTGGGAAAGGGAGGATCGTCTTCCACTCGAGTACCCCACCTTCTTCCCAACGGATCCTAAATCTCGGGACGAGATTCTTTTGAGTGGGGGTGAGTTGTCACACCCTAGCTAGTTCATGCATTAGAGTGTTGCATCATGTCTACTCTTCTAGAAAACTGAAATGGGGATTGCAGAACCCCCAGCCCCCCTGGAAACAACTAGGGTTTACTAAAATCTTTTTCAATGAACCTAAAATGCCCTTCTAAAAAGTCCACCCTTTTGTTTTGGGTTAGAACCCCTGACAAAATGGGTTCACAATTTTCGAGGACACATAAGGTCATTGGACTAAATCATTACTATTTGCATTTGGGCAATTTAAATCCTATAAATATTTTAAAATGCCCAAATAATCCTGAAAGTATTTTTAGGCTGTTGAGAATATTTTCAAATGTACCTCTGAATATTTTCAGGTTTTTCCTAAATGGAATAGTATTTTTACTATTTCAAAACACAGAACAGGAATAAATAAAAAAGAAAAACAAAAGCAGAGAGTAGAGGCTTACCGGGCGCCCACCTAGCAGGCCCACCTAGTCGGCCCAGCCCAGCAACCGCTCCAGCGAGCTGCTTGACTCGGCCAGGCAGGCAGGCAGGTGCTCGACGCCGGCACCAGCGCGCGCCACGCACCTGCTCGCCGCCCTGATTCCTCCCCTCGCCGTTCTGCTGCCCTGGGTCTGTCACCCACTCCTCCCCCGAGTTCGCAGACACGCCCCTTCCTCCCTAGCTCCTCTCCCTCGCTCTCCCGCACCATGGCCGATGCTGCCGCGCCCGCGCCACTGTGATAACTGTGTCCGCCGTCGTCCCCGTGCCGCGTCACCGTGTCTGTTCGCTCCACCGTCGTCGACTACGTCGAGCGGGCCGTGCCCCGAGCACTCGCCCGCTGTGGAGTCGCCCCTGACCACGTCTTCCTCAACTCCGGCCGCCGAGATCGCTATCGTAGCCCTGCTCAGCTCCGGTCTTCCCTGAGCCCGCTTTGACGCTTGTTGCAATCGCCATGAACTCAGCTCCGTCCTCCCCCTCTCCGTTAACTCTCTCCTGCACCATATGCACCGCACCACGTTCACCCGCACCCACCGCTGCCGAGCTCTTCATCGACGTGACTCCGGCCACCCACCGGCCACACCACTGTGACCAACGCACTCACCGCACTCGCAGGAACCCGTAGCACTACTCCACGCGCCTCGCCGTGCCCCATTAGCCTCGGGTTCGACCTCACCCGAGCTCTGGCAGCTGCACAGCTCGTCGCCGGTGACGTTTCCAGCCACCCCGAGCTCCACCACTGCCACCAAACGACGCGGCTTGCTCCCAGCTACGCGTAGATGCTCTCCACCGCCCATTTGGTCGCCGGAGCAGGAAACCCGCACTGCCCCGCCGCATCCGGCCTCGCCGGCGGCTAAACGCCGGCGAGTTTGACCTCGGTTGACCCTGGTTGACCTCGTGTGGGCCCAGGTTGACTCCCCCTGAGTCTATGACAAGTGGGACCGCTCTGCTAATTAACTTAGGTTAGCACTAACTAAATTTAGTTAGTTAATTAACTACTAACACGCGGGTCCCACTGGTCAGGTTTGACCTGGACCGGCCCTGTTGACCACTGAAGTCACCCTGACGCAATGCTGATGCAATAATTCAATTACTGGAATTATTCTTATACAGGAAATTGCATAAAAATACTACAAACTTCAAAAATTCATAACTTTTAATCTGTAACTCCAAATGCAAAGATTTATATATGAAATTTGATCAGAAAAATTCAATCTTTCCATCTGTAATGGTTTCATGCATGACAAAACACTTTAACCTTGATGTTTAGGTGAAACAAGCAAATGCACTTATATGACTTAATAACATAAGCTTCCATTTGAACCTTTGATTCAAATGGACTCAAACCAACTTGTTTCACAATGCATTAGCCAGGACACCTCATATTGCCATGTCATAGCATGCATCATATTGTTGCATATTGCCATGTGATGATTGTGTTTTGTGGTGTCTTTCATGGTAGGTTCTGCCTCCGAGGATATCTCTGAGTATCCAACTGAAGGGCAGTACCCTACTACTACTCCATCAGGCAAGCATCCCCATTGATCATATCGATACAATCCCATGTTCTCGCTCCTGCTCTCATTTACTGCATTAAGACAACAACATTTCAAACTGCTGTGTGCTGCGGTAGTTGAACCCTTATCCTCTGCATGACCTGTCATTGCCACAGTAACTAGATGAAACCCACTAGCATGTGTAGCAATTGATTGAGCCATGTATGTGTTTCCTACCTTGCTATGGCTGCTATGCTTAGAGTTGTGTCAGGTCTGGTTCATCTGGGTGATGGGCTAGAGTGAAATGATTACGTCGGTAATGTGAGGGATGTGTTGAACATGATTTGGTAAAGGTATCGATGAGAGGCCATGTAGGAGTACATGGTGGGTTGTTTCATTGAGGTCGTCCCTAAGAACTGAGATCTGTATGCGTGATTTAAGATTCAGCTACTACCACACATTGGGCCCTGAAATATGACCCCGCTCGACTTACTGACCCCTCTCGTCCTCTGTCCAGGAGTTGCAACTAGTTTCTAGTGTTTATAGGTTATGTGTTGGCGCCCGCGCGTAGCGTTGGCCCTAGGGGTGGGCTATGATGCGGTAGATACAATGTGGCCGAGTATGTCGGGCGCCTGTTTGGCGTCTCGGGACCCTGTACACATCCTTTGGGGCCGTTGAGGACACCCCAGCCGGATTTCCTTGCGGACGGAACCTGAATAGGCGATAAACCTGGGCTAGAGACTTGTGCGGTTAGTTAGGTCGTGGTCTACACCCACGTCGGCTCTCGCTTGAAGTCTGCTGAGCACATGTCGTGTGCAGACGCTAAGTGGTGGAAACATGTGTGACGAAGTACACCGTGCAGGGTATAAAACTATTCGAATAGCCGCGTCCACGGTAAAGGACCGCTTGGTTGCCTATACAGTTCATAGACAAGTTAATGGTTACCACTAAAAGACTCAAGATAAGTGTGAGTACCGCGGATAGCCCTCTCGTAGGATGACGAGGGAGGATCCACGGTGGAGTATTGTGTTGGTGATTAGTGGACTCGTGTGCGAAAACTATTTTACAAGTGGTGTCTCGTAGGATAGCTTATCCAAGAGTCAAAGCTGGCTTGCGGCAATAACTCCACCACCTTTTTGAGAATGAGCATGTATAGTAGGAGTTGTTGTAAGACTTGCTGAGTACCTTTGTACTCATGTTGCCTTAATTACTGTTTTCAGACGACAACACTGCCCCCTCCGACGGGTTTTACGTAGACCTCGACGTCGATGAGTGACTTGCCACCCAGGTGGTGATTCTGGCCACGGAGGGCCCTATGTAGATAGACAGGCTTCGTCAAGCCTTCTTTCTTTCTAGTGTCTGTACTCAGACTAATTTGCTTCCGCATGTGCTTGTATGCTTGTATGACTTGAGTGTCGGGTCATGTGACCCTACCTGTATGAACATGTTATGTATGGCTCTCCGGAGCCTTTAAATAAAGTACTTTGAGTTGTAGAGTTTTGTTGTGATGCCATGTTGTATTTACACATATCGAGCATATTGTGTGTATGATTGAAATGCTTGGTATGTGTGGGATCCTACAATCTAGTTGTTTATCCTTGGCAGCCTCTCTTATGGGGAAATGTAGTCTAGTGCTTCCATGAGCCATAGTAGTCCGCTATAGCCCAGTTCACCGGAGTCCTGCTAGCCCAGCACTACTGCTCAGGACACTTGACTGACCGGCATGTGTTTCACTTTGTTCCTGTGTCTGTCCCTTCGGGGAAATCTCACGCGGTGACATCCGGAGTCCTGCCTAGCCTGCTACAGCCCGGGTTCCTAGAGTCCTGTTAGCCCAGTGCTACAACCCAGATTCACACGCCGCTGACCGACATGCTCGATGTGATTCATGTATGACTGTCCCCATAGGTTTGTGCCGCTTTGGGTTCACGACTAGCCATGTCGGCCCGGGTTCTCTGTCATATGGATGCTAGCGACACTATCATATACGTGAGCCAAAAGGCGCAAACGGTCCCGGGCCATGGTAAGGCGACACCCGTGGGAATACCGTGCGTGAGGCCGCAAAGTGATATGAGGTGTTATCAGCTAGATCGATGTGACTTGGAATCGGGGTCCTGACAATTATAGATACATTGGAGACATATCATGCATCCCCAAGCTTAATTCCTACTCGTCCTCGAGTGGGTAAATGATAAAACAAATTTTTTGATGTGGAATGCTACCTAACATATTTATCCATGTAATTTTCTTTATTGTGGCATAAATATTTAGATCCATAAGATTCAAAACAAAAGTTTAATATTGATATAAAGACAATAATACTTCAAGCATAGTAGTAAAGCAATCATGTCTTCTGAAAATAACATGGCCAAAGAAAGTTATCCCTACAAAATCATATAGTCTGGCTATGCTCCATCTTCATCACACAAAGTATTTTATCATGCACAACCCTGATTACAAGCTAAGCAATTGTTTCATACTTTCGATGTTCTCAAACTTTTTCAACTTTCACGCAATACATGAGCGTGAGCCATGGATATAGCACTATAGGTGGAATAGAATATGGTGGTTGTGGAGAAGACAAACAAAAGGAGATAGTCTCACATCAACTAGGCGTATTAATGGGCTATAGAGATGCCCATCAATAGATATCAATGTGAGTGAGTAGGGATTGCCATGCAACAGATGCACTAGAGCTATAAGTGTATGAAGGCTCAAAAAGAAACTAAGTGGGTGTGCATCCAACTTGCTTGCTCACGAAGACCTAGGGCAATTTGAGGAAGCCCATCATTGGAATATACAATCCAAGTTCTATAATGAAAAATTCCCACTAGTATATGAAAGTGACAAAATAGGAGACTCTCTATCATTAAGATCATGGTGCTATTTTGAAGCACAAGTGTGGAAAAAGGATAGTAACATTGTCCCTTCTCTCTTTTTCTCTCATTTTTTGTTTGGGCTTCTTTGGCCTATTTTATTATTTATTTGAGCTTCTTTGGTCTCTTTTATTTTTCAATAAAGTCCGAAGACTCATCCCAACTTGTGAGGGAATCATAGCTTCCATCATCCTTTCCTCACATGGGACGATGCTCTAATAATGATGATCATCACACTTTTATTTACTTACAACTCAAGAATTACAAGTAGATACTAGAACAAGATATGACTCTATATGAATGACTCCGATGGTGTACTGGGATGTGCAACGATCAAGAGTGACATGTATAAAAAATATGAACATTGACCTTGCCACAAATACTGTGCCAACTACATGATCATGCAAAGCAATATGACAATGATGGTGCGTGTGATAATAAACGGAACAGTGGAAGTTGCATGGAAATATATCTCAGAATGGCTATGGAAATTCCATAATAGGTAGGTATGGTGGCTGTTTTGAGCAAGGTATATGGTGGGTTCAATGCATCGGCAAAAATTGCGCGGTACTAGAGAGGCTAGCAAAGGTGGAAGGGTGAGAGTGCGTATAATCCATGGACTCAACATTAGTCATAAAGAACTCATATACTTATTGCAAAAAATTATTAGCTATCAGAAAAATACTACATGCATGCTCATAGGGGGATAGATTGGTAGGAAAAGACCATCACTCGTCCCCGACCACCACTCATAAGGAAGACAATCAAAAATAAATCATGCTCCGACTTCATCACATAATGTTTCACCATACATGCATGCTACAGGAATCACAAATTTTAACACAAGTATTTCTACCAATCCACAATTACTCACTAGCATGACTCTAATATCACCATCTTTATATCTCAAAACAATCATAAGGAATCGAACTTCTCATAGTATCCAACGCTCTTTATATGAATGTTTTTATTATATCCCTCTTGGATGCCCATCATATTAGGACTAAATTCATAACCTAAGCAGATTACCATGCTGTTTAGAGACTCTCAAAATAATATAAGTGAAGCATGAGAGTTCAACAATTTCTATAAAATAAAGCCACCACTGTGCTCTAAAAATATATAAGTGAAGCACTAAAGCAAACTGCCTAGCTCAAAAAATATAAGTGAAGCACATAGAGTATTCTAATAAATTCATGATTCATGTGTGTCCCTCTCAAAAGGTCTGTACAGGATGATTGTGGCAAACTGAAAATCCAATACTCAAATCATACAAGACGCTCCAAGCAAAACACATATCATGTGGTGAATAAAAATATAGCCTCAGGTAAATTTACCGATAGAAGAAGACGAAAGAGGGGATGCCATCCGGTGCATCCCCAAGCTTAGATACTTGGTTGTGCTTGAATATTACCTTGGGGTGCCTTGGGCATCCCCAAGATTAGACTTCTGCCACTCCTTATTCCCTTGTCCACCAAATCTTTACCCAAAACTTGAAACTTCATAACACAAAACTCAACAAGAAAACTCGCGAGATCGTTAGTATAAGAAAATAAATCACCACTTTTTGGTAATGTTGTGAACTCATTCTTTGTTAATATTGGTGTAATATCTACTGTATTCCAACTTCTCCATGGTTCATACCCCCCGATACTACCCATTGATTCATCAAAATAAGCAAAAAACACATAGAAAGAGAATCTGTCAAAAACATAACAGACTGTAGCAATCTAAAAACATTGTATACTTCTGTAACTCCAAAAATTCTGAAAAATTAGAACAACAGAGGCATGCTTCTGTGATATTCAGAAATTCTGGCAATGAGCGCAAAAGTTTCTGTTTTTCAGCAATATCAAATCAACTATCACCATAGACCATCCCAAAGGTCTTGCTTGGCTCAAACACTAATTAAAACACCAAAACACAATTATTACAGACGTAAGAATGTGTATTTATTGCAAAACAGAACCAAAACAAAAAACATAAAAAATTTGGGTTGCCTCCCAACAAGCGCTATTGTTTAACACCGCTAGCTAGGCATAAAACATAGATCTAGGTATTATCATCTTTGGTATGCAAACCATAAGTAGCCCTCATAATAGATTCATATGGCAACTTAATTTTCTTTCTTGGAAAGTGTTCCATGCTCTTCCTTAACGGAAATTGAAATCTAATGTTTCATTTTTCATATTAATAATTGCACCAATCGTTCTAAGGAAAGGTCTACCAAGAATAATAAGACATGTAGGATTGAAATCTATATCAAGAACAATGAAATCTACTCGCACATAATTCCTATTTGCAACAATAAGAACCTCATTAATCCCTCCCATAGTTTTCTTAATAGTGGAATCCGCTAGATGCAAATTCAAAGAACAATCATCAAATTCGCGGAAACCTAGCACATCACATAAAGTTTTTGGAATCGTGGAAATGCTAGCACCCAAATCACACAAAGCATGGCACTCCTAGTCTTTAATTTTAATCTTAATAGTAGGTTCCCACTCAACATAAAGCTTTCTAGGGATAGAAACTTCCAACTCAAGTTTTTCTTCAAAAGATTTCATCATAGCATCAACGATATGTTTAGTAAAAGCTTTATTTTGATTATTAGCACGGGGAGAAGTCAACATGGATTGCAACAAGGACATAAAATCTATCAAAGAACAATTATCATAATTAAAATCCTTGAAATCCAAAAGAGTGGGTTCATCTATACTTAAAGTTCCGACCTCTCCAATCCCACTTTTATCAACTTTTGCATTAAGATCTATAAACTCTGAATCATGCATGGGGACGCCGTCTGTGCAACAAACCCTGGGTCTGTTGACCAGACTGTTGCTACCTGTTGAGCACTGCGTTGGTTTTCCCTTGAAGAGGAAAGGGTGATGCAGTAAAGTAGTGTGAGTATTTCCCTCAGTTTTTGACAACCAAGCTATCAAACCAGTAGGAGACTACACGCAAGTCCGTCGTACCTACACACACAAATAAGAACCTCGCAACCAACGCGATAAAGGGGTTGTCAACCCCTTCACAGTTACTTACGCGAGTGAGATATGATAGAGATAATAGTAATAAGATAAATATTTTTGGTATTTTTATGATATAGATTGAAAGTAAAGATTGCGAAATAAAATAGATTGGAAACTTATATGATAAAAGATAGACCCGGGGGCCATAAGTTTCACTAGTGGCTTCTCTCAAGATAGCATAAGTATTACGGTGGGTGAACAAATTACTGTCGAGCAATTGATAGAAAAGTGCATAATAATTATGAGAATATCTAGGCATGATCATGTATATAGGCATCACGTATGCGACAAGTAGACCGAAACGATTATGCATCTACTACTATTACTCCACACATCGACTACTATCCAGCATGCATCTAGAGTATTAAGTTCATAAGAACAGAGTAACACATTAAGCAAGATGACATGATGTAGTGGGATAAACTCAAGCAATATGATATAAACCCCATCTTTTTATCCTCGATGGCAACAACACAATACGTGCCTTGCTTCCCCTGCTGTCACTGAAAGGACACCACAAGATTGAACCCAAAGCTAAGCACTTCTCCCATTGCAAGAAAGATCAATCTAGTAGGCCAACCCAAACTGATAATTCGAAGAGACTTGCAAAGATAACCAATCATACATAAAATATTTCAGAGAGGAATCAAATATTGTTCATAGATAAACTTGATCATAAACCCACAATTCATCGGATCTCGACAAACACACCGCAAAAAGAGTTACATCGAATAGATCTCCAAGAAGATCAAGGAGAACTTTGTATTGAGATCCAAAGAGAGAGAAGAAGCCATCTAGCTAATAACTATGGACCCGAACGTCTGAGGTAAACTACTCACACATCATCGAAGAGGCTATGGTGTTCATGTAGAAGCCCTCCATGATTGATTCCCCCTCCGGCGGAGCTCCGACCCCAAGATGGGATCTCTTGGGTACAGAAGGTTGCTGTGGTGGAAATAGGGTTTCGTGGTGCTCTTGGATGTTTTCGGGGTATATGGACATATATAGGAGGAAGAAGTAGGTCGGTGGAGCCACGACGGGCCCACGAGGGTGGGGGCGCGCCCAGGGGCAGGCGCACTTCCCTTCCACGTGGCCTCCTCATTGATTTCTTGACGTCCAGTCCAAGTCCTCTGGATCACGTTTGTTCCAAAAATAACTCTCCCGAAGGTTTCATTCTGTTTGGATTCCGTTTGATATTCCTTTTCTGTGAAACACTGAAATAGGCAAAAAAACAACAATTTGCACTGGGCCTTGGGTTAGTAGGTTAGTCCCAAAAATAATATAAAAGTGTATAAATAAGCCCATTAGCATCCAAAACAGATAATATAATAGCATGGAACAATCAAAAATTATAGATACGTTGGAGACGTATCAACTGTGCACCGGCACGACAACAAGAATGAAGCGCTAGCCCAAGTCAGGGTACAAGGACCCTAGAAGTTCAAAGGACCAACATGCAAATCAGAGGGACCAAGGAAGTAGGGTATCAGCAAGAGAAAAGCCTCCCTTGTCGGGCAGGCGAGCCCGGCAAGGAGCAAGGCCACCCCCTGAAGCAGACAACCAGGGCACCCCGGGAGGGCCTGCCGGGGCTCACGGAGGCAGAGCTACCTAACCAACTGCTCCAACATGACCCACATTGTCAATTAGTGCGGTCTCGATCCGCAAAGTGATTAAGTGGCAGCCATTCGCCACATGGCAGCCATTTCCTACAAAAGAAACCCATAGATGACACCCGTCTTGTGACGTGTCAAGAGAACAGGCACGGAGCCGGCAAGATAGCCCGGCAAGCCTTGCCGGGCAACCAACGATGTGACATTAAGCGGTGCATGAAATGCGCCCTGTTAGCCCGCAGAGTTAGGTATGATAGCACTGTCTACTATCTTATCAGTGTGTACTGACTACTTTGCCACTGTGGTTACCCCTTGATCTATAAAAGGAGGCCCATGGCAACCGTACAGAGGGTTAGAAGGCTGGACAACTCACACCCCTATAGACGCGTAGTCGCTGCTGCCTGAGGCAACTCCTCCCGGGCAAGTGTACTACGCACCACCACCACCTTTTCCACCATCAATCCACCAAACAGGAGTAGGGTTTTACGCCTCGCGGCGGCCCGAACCTGGGTAAATTGCCCGTGTGATCCCTGCTACGGTGCCCCATGCTCGTCTGCTCTTTGTGCAACACATCAGCCCCCTGCCGAACGAGCAAGGGACCTCATGGTCCCATAGGTGGCTGTGGTTTTCCACGACATCTTTGGCGCACCAGGTAGGGGGCATGCCTGCGTGAACCTAAAGGCGTGTGCGGCATGTCGGCTTCATCACCATCATCATCTTTGACAATGCCATCGACCATGGCGCCTAAGAAGAAGCCTGGTCCTCCAGCTCACCCATCCACCTCGAAGGCTCCGCCGCCCGTGGCCTCTAACGCTACGGGGGGTGTGGAGGCGCACGAGGGTGTGGACGCTGCTGGGGAAGTGGTCAGAGGAGGCGGCTCCATCACCACTTCCCCCACGGCTGACATAGCAGCAGGAGGTGCCGGAGGAGAGCAGCATCAACATCGCCCCAACGGCCACACTCCCCAAGGTACGGGTAAGGGAGCCACTCCATCTGCGCCCCTCTCCCCCACCGACAGGCACAGCTGCAGCAACGGCTCTCAGACCTGGGAGAACCGCCGCCCTCTGGCCTCCCACACCACAGGTGCGGTCGCAGCGCGTGCTCCTCCCGCAGGACGGGCCGACCAAGTCGTGCGCCCAATGGAGCCACTGGGGCCACCGCCTGCTTGCTCCCCCGGGGCCAGGGACGACACCGAAGTGTTATCCCGATGGGCCCCTCCGAAGGGAGGAGCTCAAGACATTGTCCGGGGGGTGCCACAAGGCAGGACCTCGTCTCCCGGACAGATGGGGGAGCAGATCCCGAACGAGACCGGCGAAGAGGGACGTATTGAGTTCGACCCTCAGCCGGAAACGATTCCGGAGATCCATATGGCTCCGAAATCAGGCGAGCACCCTCCTTCGAAGGAGGGGTGTGTGCCAATTCCACTGGTGGCCCCTGTCCACCCAGGGGCGCCGGATGACCTGATGGAGGCGCTACGAGGCGCCTCCGTTGCGGACGAGCACTGTGTCTTTATGGGCGCGGTGATCGGGAAGGTTCAGTCCGCCAAGAGTGGACTAGACGAAGCCTGCAGCAATCTGTTGATGAGTTTCGAGGTAAGTGACATAGAAAGAGGAAAACCCCATGTATTCAGTAGCCCTTGAGACACTGTCCGGAGTTTGGCAAGAAGAACCAAAGAGAGAGGATCAACCTCTTATTGTAGGAGACTAACAGAATATGTATGAATAAGCAGGCATTGCTGTTGGCCGCAACCTCGCATACTGCCGAGGTCTCCGAGCTGAAGCGGAAGCTGGAGCGGACCAAGAACGAGCTCGGCGATATTAAGGTTCGGCTCTAAGAGAAGCAAGGTGAGGAACGACTTGCTATATGTTCGGGAAAGGATAAGCGATGTGTAGTGACAGCAGTATTGTTATATGTGCAGAAGCCGCGACCGAGGTCGAGGCCCTGACGAAGGCCCTGGGCGAGGTCGATGAGAAGGTTGTCCAGCAGCAAGCCGCCCGTAAGAAGCTCAAGGCCCGGGTCAAAGAACTCCAGCAGGAGCTCCAGGATGCAGTGAAAAAATGCGAAACCTTGGAGCATGATGCGTCGCTTCAAGGGACCGAACTCGCCAAGGCTCGTCAAAGCGCGGAGACTTCCCGGAATGAGGCCCAGGCCGCCCTCCAGGAGATCCAGGAGGCCAAGAAGATCACGGCGGGTAAGGCATTTTAAGATGCAAAGCAAGTATGCGGAGAAGCAGTACCTTTTACTAACTCGAGTTCGGAGTTCCCTAGGGGCCTTCACAGATTTGCCATGCAGTGTATCCGATGCCACGGAGTTCTATCGAGCCGAAGGAGGAGGTTCCACAGAGAGGCTATTCTGGTCGCAGTATGCGGCGCCGGAGCATCCCGTGTCCTTCACCGATCAGCTGAAACAGCTGGTCGAGCTGCATAAGGTGGCCAAACTAGACATTAAGGATTTGATAATCCGGCTATGGCCAGCCGAAGCATTGCCCAGCAGCTACTTTGGACTCGTGAGACGGGTGGTGAACGCCTGTCCTCGGCTGGACGTCATGAAGCGCTCATCTTATATTGAAGGTGCACGCATGGCCTTCTCCCGTTGTAAGATGTGGTGGGCGAAGATGGACGCCGTCGAGGTGACCAGGGGGCCACCAGAGGGCAAGGAGAACCATACAAGGGAACGGTATTTTGCGGATGTCCTGGAGGGGTCTCGCCTTGCTACAGCACAATGTTCATAGGACATTGTGTTTGAATGAATGTATTCATGTTTGCCTTTTCCTTGTATTATGAGAAACAAAGCCTGTTTTGTTAATGCAATTTTGTTATGGTTTGATTGTTTCCTCCTGTGCTGTCGTGTTATATGTAATCTAAGGGTTGGCCAGTCGTCGGCTTCTGCCCTCATGTAGATAGTACGGAGGTGTTCGGGATGGAATCTAAACAATCTTGATCCAATTACATGGTCCTTGAAGGAGTTGTTTAGCGCAACGAACAAGGCAATCGGACTATACGGCTTAAACGCCCTCACTTAGCCATAGGAGTTTTATAATAAAGCATGGGGGCAGCCCCTGGTTCGAGCCAGAGTTTTGTCGTCATCTGATCGGGAAGTGCCGATCTTTCGCGTAATGTGGATAAAATCTCCAATGATTTGTAACCCTCGAGTAGCTGACCGGCTCTCACCGTATCATGACAGTCAGTTTTCGGCTTTCTCTACTGAGGTGCTCGTCCGGTCCAAGCCAGGGCACAATCGCAGTAGTTCTCCCTTTACTACCCTAGCCGATGGAGCGGAACGTAGGGTAGCAAGCACAGGAGCCAGGCAACCCAACTATTGACCAAAGACATGATTTGGAGCCAATGCATATAATGCTAGATTCGGGTGCCGAACTTATATATATATATATATATATATATATATATATATATATATATATATATATATATATATATAAAAGAAGTGTTCGGACTGTGTTGCCGTATTGTGGGGCGATAGGTAGCCCCTGGCGAATATGAAACGTAAAATAGTGTCGATGCAGCAGATAGGCAGATTGAAATAAAACAAAGTAAGAAACTAAAAACATAGGCATTGGGCCACAAACCATTTTTATTATAATTGGATGGATACGTCAAGGCGTATCTTGTACAGATGGTGCTGGAAGTATCCGGCCATTTAACGTGCCGGAATCCGTATGGCGCAGCATGCGGGTCCTGAGAAATAAGTGTGAATACCGTCAAGGAGAACGTGTAAAGGTTACCCCACACACCTATGTTGCCCGCTTCCGTTGCATTCCAGTCCTTCTAGAGGACTTGATATCAGGCCTGTGAAAAAAGGTGCCTGCAATGAGAAAAATAAGTAAAAGTATGTGTGTCCGGGATCGGTTTTGCCAAATTGTAGCCTCGGGTTGTCTCGTGCCTCCATCGATGTCCATGGAATTTTGAGTGCGTAATTGTGTACGTGTGGTATGAATGCCGCTACCTCATTGGGGCTGGGACAGAGGCCGAATTGCTAGTCGAGCTCTTGATGAGCCGCGCTGTCCTGTTGCAGTGTAGTCCGGACTCTCTTGATGATGTCCGGGGGCTCGACAGCTGGATGCCGCTTGAGAAGGCCGTTTTGTACTTCTGCTGCCAGGGCGGCGGTTTGCTCCTCTGTTCGGAGGGAGCGTTCCGTATTGCCATTGACTATTATGACACCGCGTGGACCGTGCATCTTGAGCTTGATATGAGCATAGTGTGGCACTGCATTAAATCTAGCAAATGCGGTTCGTTCGAGCAGTGCGTGGTAGCCGCTGCGGAAGGGGATGATATTGAAGATTAACTCTTTGCTTCGAAAGTTGTCCGGAGAACCGAGGACCACCTCCAGCGTGATTGAGCCCGTACAGCGGGCCTCTACACCTGGTATGACTCCTTTAAAGGTAGTCTTTGTTGGTTTCATTCGTGAGGGATTAATGCCCATCTTTCGTACTGTATCCTGGTACAGCAGATTGAGGCTGCTTCCCCCGTCCATCAGGACTCGTGTGAGGTGGAATCCGTCGATGATTGGGTCAAGGACCAGTGCTGCCGAACCGCCATGGCGGATACTGGTCGGATGATCGCGTCTATCAAAGGTGATCGGAAATGACGACCATGGATTGAACTTGGGGGTGACTGGCTCTACCGCGTAGACGTCCCTAAGTGCTCGTTTGTGCTCCTTTCTGGAGATGTGTGTGGCGTATATCATATTCACCGTTTTGACTTGGGGGGGAGGGGAATTTCTTCTGTCCCCCGGTGTTCTGCTGCTGGGGCATTTAACTTGCCAGCCTGCTGAAGTCCCAACAATCCCTGTTGGTATGATTGGCTTGTTTATCAGGGGTGCCGTGAATTTGGTACGGACGGTCGAGTATGCAGTCCAGGCTGGAAGGTCCTCCGTTATTTCTTTTGTAGGGATTTTTCCGTTGGCCGGACTTGGAGCCACTGAATCCGGCGTTGACTGTGGTGTCCTCGGTGTTGTCGCCATTTCTTCGGCGTTTGTGTCTATTGCGCCGGGGCTTGCTGGTGCCATTCTTGGCCTCGGTGGGGCCTGCCTCGCTGGCTGTGTTTTTGCTATGAGCTAGCCAGCTGTCCTCGCCTGCGCAAAAGCGGGTCATGAGTGCCGTAAGGGCTGCCATTGACTTCGGTTTTTCTTGTCCGAGGTGGTGTGCTAGCCATTTGTCACGGATGCTGTGTTTAAAGGCTTCTAGGGCCACAGCATCCGGACAGTCAACATTCTGGTTCTTCTTGGTTAGGAACCTAGTCCAGAATTTTTTGGCTGATTCTCCAAGTTGTTGAACTATGTGGCTTAGGTCATCGGCGTCTGGTGGCCGGACATAAGTTCCTCGGAAGTTGTCGAGGAAAGCCTCTTCCAAGTCTTCCCAGCCGCCGATGGAGTTCTCAGGCAGGCTATTTAACCAGTGCCGAGCTGGTCCTTTGAGCTTTAATGGGAGGTATTTGATGGCGTGGAGGTCGTTTCCTCGGGCCATGTGGATGTGGAGGATGAAATCCTCAATCCATACTACAGGATCGGTTGTGCCATCGTATGATTCGATATTGACGGGCTTGAACCCCTCGGGGAATTCATGATCCAATACTTCATCTGTGAAGCAGAGCGGGTGTGCGGCGCCTCTATATCAGGCCGCATTATGGCGGACCTCCGAGGGAGTCCGTCTGCGGTATTCGCCCTGAGCGTGGTTAGGTTTGTCACGTTCGAATATGTGGCCGTCGTCGTGCCTCAAAGCACGTCCTCGCGATCCATAGATCGATCTTGTGTGTCCTGCTTTACTGTCCAGTGTCTGTCGGAGGTCATACATATGACTCCAGACTTTTCCGTCTTTATTATGGCGGGGTGGTGGGGCGGTCTGATGTTCGGCCTGAGTTGCCGCTTTATCCCGACCGCGGGGTGGCCGTTCGGCCATCCTGTCCCGACCACGTGGTGGTCGGTCCGCATTACGTGAGGGAGATATGTGCTCCAACGCCTCCTCATCGAATTGAGGTAGCAGTCTGTGTTTTGGGTAGCTCTTGGCTAGGCGGTTGAGGCTGTATTCCTCGGCTCTCAGGACATCAGTCCATCTGTCGACGAGCAGGTCATGTTCGGATTGAAGTTGTTGTTGTTTCTTTTTGAGGCTCCTTGCAGTGGCTATGAGCTGAAGCTTAAAGCACTCCTGTAGAGAGGATCCTTAGGCACGATGAAGTCTTCGTTGCCAAGGCTTGTCTCCTCCTCGGAGGGTGGACGGTAACTATCGTCCTCCGAGTCATCTTCTATGGCCTGTTCGTTAGGGTTGTCTTGCCTACTGTCGTCTTCCTGTTTGGATGTAAACCCGAGAGGGTCTTCATTGTTTTCGGTGTCGCCCGGGGTACTATTCTCTCCGGTGCCAGTGTTACCATCCTTTGAACGGCGGGGCTTGGGGCAGCGTTTGGGCCGCCGGCGCTTGGACTGTGTGCCAGAGGTTTTATTCGCATCTGGCTCTTCTTTGTCGTCGCCAGATCCTTTAGGTGTATCAACCATGTACACGTCGTATGAAGAGGTAGCCGTCCAACGTCCAGTGAATGGCGGGTCTTGGCCTTGCTCTTTGTCAGCATCGTCGTCCATACTGTCGATGTCTTCGAAGCTATAGTAAAGTACGTCGGTTAAATCATCGACGGTGGCTATGAGGTGGGTGGCGGGTGGGAAGAAAAATTCCTCATCATCCGTCTCTAGCTCGAACCGGACATAGTTCGGCTGTGAGTCCTTCTCCGAGGACAAATTCTTAAAAGATTTTATCACGTCACCCAAAGGCGAGTGCTAGAAGATGTCCATGGTGCTGAACTCAAAGATCGATAGCCGATCTAACTCGGTGTCCGCGGGCATACACAGTCTGGAACTTACAGCCGGAGACGAGTCCCGTTAAAGCGACTGCTGCAGGGCATCGAGTCCATGTGCGGCTCCAAGTCCGCGGACTCTGAGGCCTCGGATGGCTCGATCTGCTTTGGCTCTAAGGTCATTGCAGCCGTAGGAACCATCTCCTGGGTGTGATCCGATGACAGATTTAAGTCATGTTCATCGGGATGCAGGGGAGCGACCGCGCATGCTCAAATCCCTTGAAGATCAAGTCTCCACAGATATCCGCGATGCAGTTCAAGCTTCCGAATCCGACCTGATGGCCAGGGGCATAGCTGTTGATCTGCTCCAGATGGCCAACCGAGTTGGCCCGTAGTACAAAGCCGCCGAATACAAAGATCTGTCTGGGGAGGAAGGTTCCTCTTTGGACAGCGTCATTATTGACGATTGAAGGGGCCATCGAGCCTCTTGTCGACGGCACAGTGGAACTCTCAATGAATGCACCAATGTCGGTGTCAAAACCGGCGGATCTCGGGTAGGGGGCCCCGAACTGTGCGTTTAGGATCGATGGTAACAGGAGATAGGGGACACGATGTTTACCCAGGTTCGGGCCATCTCTATGGAGGTAATACCCTACTTCCTGCTTGATTGATCTTGATGAATATGAGTATTACAAGAGTTGATCTACCACGAGATCATAATGACTAAACCCTAGAAGTCTAGCCTATGGTAATGAGTATATGTGTTGTCCTTTCCGGACTATCCCCTTCAGTTTATATAGACACCGAGGGGATCTAGGGTTCACATGGAGTCGGTTACATAAGAAGGAATCTTTGGTCGCCAAGCTTGCCTTCCACGCCAAGTAGAGTCCAATCCGGACACGGTGCAGTCTTTGGTCTTCATGTCTTCACAGCCCATCAGTCCGGCCCATGGATAACACGCTGGACGTCCGAGGACCCCTTAGTCCAGGACTCCATCACCCACCCCCTAGGCGCGCCCCTGCACCTCGTGGACTTCCCATAGGGCCCCTTGACTTGTTCTCGATGCCAACCTCTCCTATAAAGGCCCAAACCTCCAAAGAATAACCTAGATCGGAAGTTCCACCGCCGCAAGCCTCTATAGCCACGAGAAATCAATCTAGGCCCTCTGGCACCCTACCGGAGGGGGCCATCATCACCGGAGGCTATGGAGGAGGATCCCGGAGGGGCCATCATCACGATGAAGGCCAAGGACCAGAGGGAGAACCTCTTCGCATCCAGGGGGAGGCCATGGAGGAGGAAGCACAAGGGGGAGAACCTCTCCTCCTGTCTCTTGGTGGCACCGGAGTGCCATCGGGAGGGGAATCATCACCGCGGTGATCGTCTTCATTAACATCACCATCATCATCACCATCCTCATCTCTTTTACACAGTCCACTCTCCCGCACCCCGCTGTAATCCCTACTTGAACATGGTGCTTTATGCCACATATTATGATCCAATGATGTGTTGCCATCCTATGATGTTTTGAGTAGATATCCTTTGTCTTTGGGTTGATTGATGATCTAGATTGGTACGAGTTGTATGTTTTATTTGGTGCTGTCCTATTGTGCCCTCCGTGTCGCGCACGTGTGAGGGATTGCCGCTGTAGGGTGTTGCAGTACGTTCATGATTCACTTATAGTGGGTTGCTTGAGTGACAGAAGCATAAACCCGAGTAAGGGGGTTGTTGCGTATCGGATAAAGGGGACTTGATGCTTTAATGCTATGGTTGGGTTTTACCTTAATGATCTTTAGTAGTTGCGGACGCTTGCTAAAGTTCCAATCATAAGTGCATATGATCCAAGAATAGAAAGTATGTTAGCTTATGCCTCTCCCTCATATGAAATTGCAATGACGACTATCGGTATTGTTAACAATTGCCTAGGAAAATTCCGCATGCTAACCCATCATTATTCCACACTCGCTATTTATAATATTTAGTAACATATTCTAACTTTATGATAACATCACCTACTTTCATATTTAGGTCTATGATGCCATGCAAAGTTATCCCCTTCATACCCACAACGTAGTTTTATTTCTCGTTTCTAGTTGGAAGCAAATGTTCGGTGTACGTAGAGTTGTATTAGTGGCGGATATGACTTGAGAGAATATTGATCTTACCTTTAGCTCCTTGTGGGTCCGACACTCCATACTTATCACTTCCACCTTTGGTAATTGCTACAATGTTTCCGTGCACTTGGGGATTATCAAGCTCTTTTCTGGCGCCGTTGCCGGGGAGCAATAGTGTGGGGTTGATATTCTCGTGTGTGCTTGTTTGCTTTCTTCACTAAGTAGATTTTATTTTTCCTTTTTTGTTTCTGTTTATTTGTGGGTGAAACATACAATATTTTTTTAAAGAATGAAAACACTATTTTTTTACTTGCCTCTCCTACCTAAAAAGTTTTTCAATAAGATAAGTGATTGGAAGATTATGCATTGAAGAAATGAGGGTCGACCTTAAGCAGTTGTGTTCTTGCTCATGGAAACAATTTAAATTTTTTTCATGGAAGTTTCTCTGAAAATAATTATCCCCTTGTATATACCCATTGTATTATAAAAATAATGTGCTAAGCTTGGTTTTAGGATGATTAGATTGCTTGTTTACTTTGTACAGTACAAAAACAGAAACTTTGGCTGTAGCGTGTGAATTTACATTTTTTACTGGAAAGTCAAATGGGTTTGAAACTTTTTACACATTACTTTTGTATAAATTTTTCAAATTTTCATATATTTTTAGAATTATTGGAGTTACAGAAGTTTACTAAACTTCCATATTACTACAGACTGTCCTATTTTTGACAGATTCTGTTTTCTATGAGTTGTTTGCTTATTTTGATGAATCTATGGGTAGTATCGGGGGGTTTGAACCATGGTGAAGTTGGAATACAGTAGATATAGTTCTAATATGAAATTGGAATAAGTTTGCAAAAGTACCTAATGGTAGTGATTTTCTTTATTACACTAACGGATCTCACAAAGTTTTTGTTAAAGTTTTGTGTGGATGAAGTGTTCGAAGATCGAGGAGCTATCAATATGAGAAGAATAAAGAGAGGCAAGAGCTCAAGCTTAGGTATGCCCAAGGCACCACAAGTAAATATTTCAAGGATACTCAAGCATCTAAGCTTGGGGATGCCCCGGTTGGCATCCCATCCTTCTTCTTCTTCAACAATTATCGGTATACCTCGGTTTTTGTTTTGTTCACATAATTTGTGTCCTTTGTGTTTTTGTTTTTCCTTTAAGAACCATGCTAGTATGAGATATACCTTTATTGATTTATAGAATACTTCATGTGCTTCAATTATATCATTTAAGTATGATCTTATAGAATTGCTCTTTGTGCTTCACTTAAATCTTTTGAGTATGGTCTTATAGAATGCTTCATGTGCTTCACTTATATATTTAGATCTTGGATATTGGCTAGTCTGTATTAATTGTAGAATTCTCCATGAACTTCACTTATATCTTTTGGAGTATGAATAATACTATCATCTAAAGTTGATTTAGAAGAAGTTTGCTCCCACTATTCCGAATGAGGAGAATTTTGCTTATGTGGAGAGTAGTGAAATTTCTATGCTTGTAGATCATGAACATAATGCTTTATGTGCTAGTTATATTGTTGAACTTATTCATGATGCTATTGAAAAATTATTATAAGGGAGGAATACATGCTTGTAGGAGTTGCAATAATATCAAGTTTCCTCTCTATGTGCTTACATTTTTGAAGTTATACTTGTTTTGTCTTCCTATGCTAGTTGATTCTTGTTCCCATAAATTGTGTGCTCACAAAATCCCTAGGCATAGGAAGTGGGTTAGGTTCATATTCTTCATGATGCTCCCTTTATGTTTCAATTATTATCTTTTATGTGAGCATCATTGAAATCATCATGCCTAGCTAAAAGGCATTAAAGAAAAGCGCTTGTTGGGAGACAACCCAATATTTACCTTTACTGTTTTTGTGTGTTCTCATGAGCAAGCTACTGTATTAATCATGTATTATAGCTTTTGTTTCAATAAAGTTCCAAGCAATACCTTCTGGAAGACTTGGGTGAAAGTTAATGTAATCTTGCTGTAAAAAACAGAAACTTTGCGCTCACGAGATTAGCTATCATTTTTACAGAAGAGTGCGATTGAGTTGATTCCTTTTTCAGAAGATTAATAGACAAATTCCTCACGTCCACCAATTAGTTTCATAATCTTTGGAGTATCAGAAGTATGGTTGTTGTTTAGATCATTACGGACTGTTCTGTTTCTGACAGATTCTATGTTCATTGCATAGCTTGCTTGTTTTCTATTTTCTATGGCTTATATTTCTCAATATCAATTGTAGAAATGATATGGCACAGTAGGCATTATGTGAGAAAAATTATGAATCTTGTCTTTGACAGTACCAAATTGAATGGTTTACTCTTTATCATACTAACCTATCTCACGAAGTTCCGTTAAGTGTTGTGTGATTGAAGTTTTCAAGCTTTGGGTGAGATATTGATATGAGGAGAATAAGGAGTGGAAAGACCCTAAGCTTGGAGATTCCCAAGGCAACCAAACGTAATATTCAAGGAAGACTCAATCGCCTAAGCTTGGGGATGCAATGCCCCGGAAGGCATCCCCTCTTTCGTCTTCAAAACTATCGGTATACCTTACTCGGAGCTATATTTTTATTCGTCACATGATATGTGTTTTGCTTGGAGCGTATTTTAAATTTTACTTGTCGTTGGAATAAAATCATTGGATCTGAAATCTTGAGTGAAAAAGAATCCTCCCATGGCTAGCTAATTATTTGAATACTCAACGTTCTTCACTTATATCTTTTTGGAGTAGTTTGTCATTTACTCACGCACTTCATGTATATCCTATGAGTAAACGGTTGAATGAATTGAATATCATAAATCTGAATTTATATACGTTTCATATGCTTATAACATGGCGAGTAATGACTTCACACATAATAATTATAGGTAGTAAACTTATTGAAAGTTAGCAAACGCATAATTGGTCACTTGAGCAATTCATGAAAGAATATTGAAGGAAGAGAGATTTCACATATAAGTATACTATCTTGGACATCTTTTGCAATTATGAGCACTCATTAAAATATGAAATGCTAAAAGGTTGATGTTGGACAAGGAAGACAACTTAATGGGTTATGTTTTCCTATATCCGAAATGGTATATTGTCTTGGATCATCCAACATGTTGAGCTTGCCTTTCCCTCTCATGCTAGCCAAATTCTTTGCACCAAGTAGAGATACTACTTGTGCTTCCAAACATTCCTTAACCAGTTTTGCCATGAGAGTCCACCATACCTACGTATGGATTGGGTTAGATCCTTCAAGTAAGTTGTCATCGGTGCATGCAATAAAAATTGCTCTCTAAATATGTATGATCTATTAGTGCGAATAAAATAAGCTTTATACGAACTTGTGATAGGGAAGAAATAAAAGTGACGGACTGCATAATAAAGGTCGTTATCACAAGCGACAATATAAAGTGTTGTTCTTTTGCATTAAGATTTTGTGCATCCAACCATAAAAGCGCATGACAACCTCTGCTTCCCTTATACAAGAGTCATGGTGGTCATCACCTTTGCTTTTTACACTTTTTCCTTTGGCAAGCACTTTGTGTTGGAGTGATCCGGATATATATATCCACTTGGATGTAGGTTTTCATAAATTATTATTGTTGACATTACCCTTGAGGTAAAAGGTTGGGAGGCGAAACTATAAGCCCATATCTTTCTCTGTGTCCGATTAAAACTTTGAACCCATAAATATCACGTGAGTGTTAGCGATTGTGAAAGATTAAATGATAGTTGAGTATGTGGAGTTCGCTGAACCAAATCTCTTACATAGACCCTTCCCTAAAATAAGATGAATTGCAATTGTTTGATGACTAAGAGCACCGTTTGTTAGTTCTCAAGAAAGTTTATGATCTATACTTTAACATGTGAATAGCTTGTTACTTGATCAAGAGAAGTTTTATGAGTTGAGCTATTGTTATGATATATAATGATGCTAGAAAAAGTGATTGGAACTATCATTGATCAAATTTATGCACTTGCTTGCATTCAGACTTCATAAATTATTTCTTTTATCATTTACCTACTCGAGGACGAGCAGGAATTAAGCTTGGGGATGTTGATACGTCTCCAACATATCTATAATTTATAAAGTATTCATGCCATGTTTACAATAGTTTTATATGATTTTGGTATGATTTGATTAGAACTAACCCGGACTGACGCTGTTTTCAGCCGAACTATCGTGGTGTTGTTTTTGTGCAGAAATAAAAGTTCTCAGAATGCGATGAAAATCAATGAAGAATTTTTCTGGAAAATATAAAAAATACTAGAACAGAAATCTACCGGAGGGGAGTCCCGTGGGCCCCATGAGGGTGGGGGGCATGCACACCCCCCTGGGTGCGCCCCTGTTCCTCGTGGACTTCCCATGGGGCCCTCTTACTTGTTCTCGACGCCAACCTCTCCTATAAATGCCCAAACCTCCAGAAAGTAACCTAGATCGAAAGTTCCGCCGCTGCAATCCTCTGTAGAGATGAGAAATCAATCTAGGCCCTCTTTGGCACCCTACTGGAGGGGGGCATCATCACCAGAGGCTATGGAGGAGGATCCCGAAGGGGCCATCATCACCATGAGGGCGAAGGACCAGAGGGAGAACCTCTCCCCATCTAGGGGGAGGCCAAGGAGGAGGAAGCACAATGGGGAGAACCTCTCCTCCTCTCTCTTGGTGGCACCGAAGTGCCATCGGGAGGGGAATCATCGCCGTGGTGATCGTCTTCATCAACATCACCATCACCATCACCATCCTCATCTCTTTTACGCGGTCCACTCTCGCGCACCCCGCTGTAATCCCTACTTGAACATGGTGCTTTATGCCACATATTATGATCCAATTATGTGTTGCCATCCTATGATGTTTTGAGTAGATATCCTTTGTCTTTGGGTTGATTGATGATCTAGATTGGTGCGAGTTGTATGTTTTATTTTGGTGCTATCCTACTGTGCCCTCCGTGTGGCGCAAGCGTGAGGGATTCCCGCTATAGGGTGTTGCAATACGTTCATGATTCGCTCATAGTGGGTTGCTTGAGTGATAGAAGGATAAACCCGATTAAGGCGGTTGTTGCATATGGGATAAAGGGGACTTGATGCTTTAATGCTATGGTTGGGTTTTACCTTAATGATCCTTAGTAGTTGTGGATGGTTGCTAGAGTTCCAATCATAAGTGCATATGATCCAAGAAGAGAAAGTATGTTAGCTTATGCCTCTCCCTCATATGAAATTGCAATGACGACTATCGGTCTTGTTAACAATTGCCTAGGACAATTCTGCACACTGACCCATCATTATGCCACACTCGCTATTTATAATATTTAGTAATATATTCTAACTTTATGATAACAACACCTACTTTCATATTTTAGCTCTCCGATACCATGCAAAGTTATCCTCTTCATACCCACAATGTAGTTTTATTTCTCGTTTCTAGTTGGAAGCAAACGTTCGGTGTACGTAGAGTCGTATCAGTGGTAGATAGGACTTGAGAGAATATTGTAACATCCCAAATTATCAATTTGGAATGTTATACATAGGACATCATATGCATATCATATTTTATTTGCATTTTGGTTTTGTGATCCTAAAAATCCTAAGCATGTCAAGGACCCACGGTGTAACACCCCAGATGTAACTTTCCCAATTTGTACTCCAACTCTTGCCGTTTCGGCGTTAAGTTATTTTATTTTCTCGGGTTTAGGTTTTTGTCTCCGTGTGTTGTTGTCGTTGTCATGCATCTCATATCATGTCATCATGTGCATTGCATTTGCATACGTGTTCGTCTCATGCATTCGAGCATTTTCCCCGTTGTCCGTTTTGCATTCCGGCACTTCGTTCTCCTCCGGTGGTCATTTCTACCTTTCTTTCGTGTGTGGGGTTTAAACATTTCCGGATTGGACCCAGACTTGCCAAGTGGCCTCGGTTTACTACCGGTAGACCACCTGTCAAGTTTCGTATCATTTGGACTTCGTTTGATACTCCAACGGTTAACCGAGGAACCGAAAAGGCCTCGTGTGTGTTGCAGCCCAACACCCCTCCAATTTGGCCCAAAACCCACCTAAACCTTCTCCATCATCTAGAGCGTTCGATCACGATCGCGTGGCCGAAAACCGCACCTCATTTGGACTCTCCTAGCTCCTTCTACCTATAAAAAGGCATCCCCTCCCGAAATTCTGGACCCCCCTCGTCAAAAACCCTAGATCCTCCCCTCGCACCGTCGGACGTTTCCCCCACCGACGGACATTGTCCGATCCGCCTCCCCGCTGCCACGTGGCACTCCGCCATTCGCCGCCGCCGAATCCCGCCGCACTGGCCTGCGGGCCCGCGCGTGGCCCTCCCGGCCCACATCACCGCGCCCCGCGCCCGCCTCCTCGCGCCCGAGGCGCCGCCCGGACGGAGCGCGCCGCCGCCTCCGCCGCTCCGCCTCAACCCCGCTCCGCTCCGGCCGCCGCGCGTCGAGCCCGGTCGTCGCCGCCGCACCATCGCACGTCGTCCGCCGCCTCCCCGCCGGCGCGCGCGTCACCGCCCCGGCCACCGCCGCCCCGGTCTCTTCCTCCCCTCGGCCGGCCTCGCCTCTCCCTCACCTCCCCCTAGACTCCCCTCGCTAGAGCAGCCGCCACCTCGCCGGATTCCGCCTCCGTTCGCGTGCCGTGAATAGTAAACCCTAGATCCACGAGGTGTTTTTTTCTTCTAAGTCCCGAAATTCCAAATCCAAGTGCTCATGTTTATAGCCTCGTAAATTTGCATCCGTAGCTTCGATTCATGCATATAGCATATCAAAATGTTCATCTCAGAGACTACATCATTTCATTCCATTGCATCATTTTCATTTAAGTTCATCTTGATGCCCGAAATGCTGTTAGAAGAGGGCTACGTGAGATAATTGTCAGATCTGCTACTCCATTTAGGTTTTTGTCATTTTTGCCATGATTAATGTGTGCATGCTATGCCCTGATGTTCTACATATGTTTTGTGAAGGGTTTTGTCATATTTCTAGAGGTTCAACCCATGTATTTTTGTGATGTGTGTGGTGACTAGCACAAGCTTGCAAAGTGGTGCACTTGGTAATTCTGTTTTCAGGGACTTAGCATTGCAACTTAGTCCTTGATCTGTTATCTCATATGGCCATATGTTCATGTTGTTTCCTAGTGATCCGTGCCTCTTTTGAGGATGATCAGTAAGGATGTTTTGTTAATATTGTAGTGCTCTATCCATCCAAGTCTTTGTTTGCAATTATGGAGCACCCTGGCTTGAGTCAATCGAGCTCTACTTTTGTTACTTTGTGAATCTGGGCAGATTGTCAACTTGTTTGCAATTTTGCCGATGATGTTGTAGTTGATCCGTGCATGCTATGCTATTGTTCTTGCCATGTCTAGCTTGAATTTTGTGTATTCTTGTTGTATGTATGCTTAGCTTGTCATGACTTGCTCCGTGTTGAGTGCATCGAGCTCGTAAACAGGTTCACTAAGTCTGAAAACTGATTATGTTTTTGCTATGTTCACATGCTTGCAATTGTATTTTCTGATCCCTTTTGGCTCAAGGTCACTAAGGGACTTTTGTTAAGCTCTTTGAGTAGCTCCATGCCATATTTTACTTTGTGATGTTCAGATAGCATGTAGTTTTGTTGCTCCAAAGAGTGCTACATGATCTGAAATTCCAGACAAGTGATAATTTCACTAAGTCTGAGATCTGTTTACCATATGCAATTTTGCCATGTTTGTTTGAACATGTTAATGGATGAATTGGCCGTAGCTCAGTGCTAGACTTTTGTTAAGCATCTTGTATGCATCCCTGCCATGTATTTTGTTGTCATGTTTGAGTGCTGTAGCATGTTCATCTCATTGCATTTAGATGGCCACTTGCTGTAATCGCAGACCGGTGTCATATTTAAATCGCTTGCCATTTCCAAACCGTAACTCCGATTCTGGCGTTCTTTATATCGTTTTCAAGCGATTTCATCTCATATTTCCAGTGGCACACTTGGATTCCCAAGTTGAGGCCAGTTTCTTGCATTTCCTGTCATATCTTGCATTTTGCATCCCGCATCGCATCCCGCATAGCATATCATCATTGCATCATATTCTTTGATCCTTGCACGTGGTTGATTGTGTCCTTATTGCTTGTTTGTCTTGTTTGGGTAGAGCCAGGAGACGAGTTCGCTAACGAGGAGCCCGTTGAGTTTGCTTTCGAGAAAGAGATATATGCAGCTCCTATCGGGATTTGTCGGCACATTCGGGCGGTGTTGCTGGTCTTGTTTTAACCTGTCAAAGTGTCTTGAGTAACCGAGATACCGAGTCTGATCGGAACGTCTTGGGAGGAGGTCTATTCCTTCGTTTACCATGAGAGCTTGTCATGGGCTAAGTTGGGACTCCCCTACAGGGATTTGAACTTTCGAAAGCCGTGCCCGCGGTTATGGGCAGATGGGAATTTGTTAATGTCCGGTTGTAGATAACTTAAACCTTAACTTAATTAAAATGAATCAACTGAGTGTGTTACCGTGATGGCCTCTTCTCGGTGGAGTCCGGGAAGCGGACACGGTGTTGGAGTAATGTTTGCGCAGTTTGCTCTCTAGTTTCTCGCTCGCGCTTTGCCTCCTCTTCTCGCTCTCTTTTGCGAATAAGTTAGCCACCATATTTGCTAGTCGCTTGCTGCAGTTCCACATATATTTACCTTGCCTTTCCTATAAGCTTAAATAGTCTTGATCTCGAGGGTGCGAGATTGCTGAGTCGCTGTGGCTCATAGATTACTTTTACACTAGATGCAGGGCCTGATGATTTCACTCCTGGAGACGCGTTTGAGCTCAAGTGGGAGTTCGACGAAGACTTTCAACGTTACTATGTTTCCTTTCCTGATGATCAGTAGTGGTGCTTAGTTGGGGGTGATCGGGACCGTGTCGCATGTTGGGTTCTCTTTATTTTTGGCACCGTAGTCGGGCCATGAGTGTTTGGGTGATGTAATGCTATTTATGCTCTTGATTGACGTGGCGAGTGTAAGCCAACTATGTTATCTCCCCTTTATTATTTATATTACATGGGATGTTGTGAAGATTGCCTAACTTGCGACTTATGACTTCAATGCGATTATGTCTCTAAGTCGTGCCTCAACACGTGGGAGCTATAGTCGCATCGAGGGTGTTACAAGTTGGTAATCAGAGCCTTCCCTGACCTTAGGAGCCCCATTGCTTGATCGTTTTTAGCAGCCGAGTTGTGTCTAGGAAAATGTTTTGAGTCAATTAGGAATTATATATCGGAGAGTTAGGAATTCTTTTTACTTCCCAGTCTCCTCATCGCTCTGGTAAGGCATCCTGACGTAGAGTTTTGACTCTTCTCTTCTCAAATTTCACAAAAAAATAGGATCACGCGGGTATCTTGGAATCGTTCCAATGGTTTTATGATGAGAGCATTGTCTTGGTGCCTCCTGTCAGGGGTTTTGTGGAAGTGTCCCGGGGAGTTGAGCTCTGAGGTGTTGTCGTCATAATTTTATCGTTGCAGTTCTGGAATACCTGAGTTTAGTACGCCGACATCGAAAATCACTTTTATGCAGTTCGTTATTGAGATAACCTCGACGCCACCCAGTACTGGGGCGGGAGTTCAGGAGTATCGCCATAACTTGTATAACAGATGCTTTTTGAAGGTTGAGGTAGTTGGTTTCCGAAGGTTTCTTGGTTATGTGTTGAAGGATGGATACAGCTGGATGTAGGATTTGCTAGTTTGGGTGAGATATTATGCTTCCCCTGTATCCCCAACACCTGATTGCATAACCGGAAAGGTTCGGGAGTTTCATAGGTGGGAATTCTTGTAGCTCTAGTTCTTCTTCCACGGATATTGGTTTGAGATTGGGATTTCTTACCGATTATTCGTTCTTGATCCATACCTTGTTGATTTATTTCTCTACCTAAATTCTAAGTGGCTTCTCAATTTATGGATATGTGACCATTTCAAGAGGAATGCATTCGTTCATTTTGTTCGGATGTGAAGACTATATGTTGCAATTTTTCATTCCGTTGGATTCAGCTTCAATATTTGTCTATCAATGTGCTAATGGGTGGACAACCTCTTCAGGATGGCTACTCCAATGCGCACGACTCCGAATCCTGATCCGCCACCACCTCCACCTCCTCCGAAGGCATGGCAAGCTGTGATGGCCGCAACCAATGCAAACACACAGTTGATCATGCAAATTCTTCAAGAGCGCAATCAAGGCAACCAAGGGAATCAAGGCAACAACCAGAATCACTTTGCTACACTCAACCAGTTCCTTGCTAACGGGCCAAAGACTTTCAGCAATTGTGTTGAGGCAACCGATGCTGACGATTGGCTAGTGGATCTGTGCAAGCATTTCGAGTGCAGTAACGTCAGGCCTGAGGACTTTGTTAAGTTCGCTTCCTTCCAACTCAAAGATCAAGCTGCAGAATGGTTCCAGCAATACAAGGACTCCAGAGGTGGACGTGTTATCACTTGGGATGAATTTCGTCAAGATTTCCGAGATCATCATATTCCCCAGAGCGTGGTTGAAAGCAAGCGTGAGGAATTCCGCAACCTGCAGCAAGGCTCTTTGTCTGTCTATGACTACAACAAGTTGTTTCAGAAGCTCGCCCGTTTTGCCAAGCATGACGTACCTGATGAGAAGAGCATAGTATATCAGTTCAGGGGTGGTCTCAGAGAAGAAATCCAGCTCGCTCTTGTTCTCTTTGAGCCCTTGAGGTACGATGAGTTCTACAACATGGCATTGAAGCAAGAGGCTGCTCAGTTGAGGTGTGATGCTTCCAAGAAGCGAGTCAGAGATGTTACTCCTTCTTCCTCTACTCAAGTGGCCAAGCAGCAGAAGTATTGGCTTCCTCCTCCTCCGTTCCGTCAGCCGTATCAGCAGAAGAGCAAAGGTGGCAGTGGTTCTTCCCACCCACCCAACCCTGGCTTTCAGAACAAGACTTCGTCTCAAGCTCCAAGATTGAGTGCTCCGTATCACCGTCCGCTTTCAGAGGTCACGTGCAACAAGTGCCAACAGAAGGGTCACTATGCCAACAAGTGTTTCAACCAGAGGCGTCTTCCTCCTCCTCCTCCTGTGAGATCGGCAAGTACAACTGTGGTCAAGCATAACCCTAAGCATGCCAAGGTCAACTTGATGAATGCAGCTCAGGTAGAGGACTCGTCAGATGTGATCATGGGTAACCTTCCTGTTAACGATATTCCCGCAAGAGTTCTTTTTGACACTGGTGCATCGCATTGTTTCATGTCAAAGCCATTTTTTACCAAGCATGAGTTCGTTTCTTCTCATTTGGGTAAACAAATGGATATCATTTCTCCTGGCAAACGTTTGAGTGCAAGTCTGGAGGTGCCAGATGTTACTATCACATTGGGCGGCTACAAGTTCCTTTCTTCCCCAATGGTTCTTGGTAACTCGGATATTGATCTTATTCTCGGAATGGATTGGCTTTCTAAGTACAAGGCTCAGCTTGATTGTGCAGCAAGGCAGATTAAATTGACTCATTCGTCTGAGGATGTAATTGTCTTTGCCGCTCGTGATGATACCATCCGTCTGTTTTCTCTCAATGAAAAGGGTGAACTGGATGCGATCTCGCAAATTCCAGTCATTTGCGAATATCAAGATGTCTTTCCAGAAGAGATTCCAGGAATGCCTCTGCACCGGCCAGTTGAATTCGTTATTGATCTTGAGCCTGGCACGGAACCTGTGTGCAAATGTCCTTACAAGCTCGGACCTGAAGAGTTGAAGGAGCTGAAGAAGCAACTCGATATTCAAGAGAAAATGGGTCTCATCCGGCCTAGTTCTTCTCCGTGGGGTTGTGGTGTTCTTTTTGTGAAGAAGAAGGATGGAACGGACCGACTTTGTGTTGATTTCCGTCCATTGAACAAGAAGACCATCAAGAACAAATACCCACTTCCCAACATCAATGAGCTGTTCGAACAACTCAAAGGTGCCCAAGTATTCTCCAAGCTTGATCTCCTATGGGTTATCATCAGATTCGTATCCGTGAGCAAGATATTCCCAAGACGGCTTTCAGGACAAGCTATGGTTCATACAAATACACTGTCATGTCTTTTGGCCTCGTCAACGCTCCTCCGACGTTCTCTCGCATGATGAACTTCATCTTCAACGCCTACACCAATGACTTTGTTTTGGTCTATCTCGACGACATTCTGGTTTTCTCGAAGAACAAGGAAGATCATGCCAAGCACTTGCTTTTGGTACTTGATAAGCTCAGGGAACATCAGTTCTACGCCAAGTTCTCCAAGTGCGAATTTTGGCTCGATGAGGTTCTTTATCTTGGTCACATCATCTCTGCCAAGGGCATTGCCGTGAATCCTGAAAAGGTGTCTGCAATTGTTAATTGGGAACCTCCTCAGAACGTGAAGCAACTCCGTAGCTTCCTCGGTCTCGCAAGCTACTGCCGAAGATTCGGTGATAACTTTTCTAAGATCGCGAAGCCTCTCTCAAATCTTCTCCAGAAGCACGTCAAGTATGTTTGGTCTCCGGAGTGTGACATTGCTTTCAACACTTTGAAAGAGAAATTGATCACTGCTCCAGTTCTGACTCCGCCTGATGAATCCAAGCCGTACGAGGTCTTCTGTGATGCCTCTCTCCAAGGTCTTGGCGCAGTATTGATGCAAGAGAAGAAAGTTGTTGCTTATACCTCTCTCCAGTTGAAGCCTAATGAGAAGAACTACCCCACTCATGATCTCGAGTTGGCGGCAGTTGTGCATGCTCTTTTGACTTGGAGACATCTTCTATTGGGAAGAAAAGTGGACATTTTCACTGATCACAAGAGTCTCAAGTACATCTTCACTCAGCCTAATCTCAACCTCAGGCAAACTCGATGGGTCGAAATGATTCAAGAGTATAATCCAAGTATTGAGTATACTCCAGGCAAGGCCAATGTGATTGCTGACGCATTGAGCAGGAAAGCTTACTGCAACAGTCTGATTCTCAAGCCTTATCAACCCGAGCTTTGTGAAGCTTTCCGCAAACTTAACCTGCAAGTTGTTCCTCAAGGTTTCCTTGGCAACCTTCAAGTCTCTCCTACCTTGGAAGATCAGATTCGCCAAGCCCAGCTTCTTGATGCTATGGTGAAAAAGGTGAAGATTGGGATTGCCAAGAGTCAACCCAAATACAAGTGCTACCGCCTTGATGACAAGGATACTCTTTTCTTCGAGGATCGTATTGTTGTACCCAAAGGTGACCTCCCTAAAGTGATCATGAACGAGGCTCACAATTCTCTCCTCTCCATCCACCCTGGGAGCACGAAGATGTATCAGGACCTCAAGCAGGCTTATTGGTGGACTCGAATGAAGCGCGAGATCGCTCAATTCGTGAATGAATGTGATGTCTGCAGAAGAGTGAAGGCAGAACACCAAAGGCCAGCTGGTCTCCTCCAACCTCTTGCCATTCCAGAATGGAAGTTTGACCAAATTGAAATGGACTTCGTGACTGGGTTTCCAAAGTCCAAGCGTGGCAATGATGCTATATTCGTTATCATCGACAAACTCACCAAAGTGGCTCACTTTCTGCCTATCAAAGAGTCGATCACTGCAGCTCAATTAGCGGAACTCTATACCTCTCGGATTGTCTCTCTGCACGGTATCCCACAAGTGATCTCTTCAGACCGTGGCAGCATCTTTACCTCCAAGTTTTGGGATTCTTTTCAGAAGGCCATGGGCACGAACATCCGCTTCAGCACAGCTTTCCATCCTCAAACTAGCGGTCAAGTCGAGCGTGTCAACTAGATTCTTGAAGATATGCTCAGGGCTTGTGTGATCTCCATCGGCATGAAGTGGGAGGATTGTCTTCCTTATGCTGAATTCTCCTACAACAACAGTTTTCAAGCAAGTTCGAGCAAGGCCCCTTTTGAAATTCTGTATGGCAGGAAGTGTCGTACCCCTCTCAACTGGTCTGAAACCAGTGAACGTCAGCTTTTGGGTAATGACTTAATCACAGAGGCAGAGGAAATGTGCAAAGTCATTCGTGGTAACCTCAAAGCAGCCCAATCCCGCCAGAAGAGCTACTATGATAGTAAGCACCGTGATTTGGCTTTCGAGATCGGAGATCATGTTTACCTCCGCGTCTCTCCTATGAAAGGTACTCGTCGCTTCGGTATCAAAGGGAAGCTTGCCCCCAGATACGTGGGACCTTTCAAGATTGTCAGCAAGAGAGGCGACCTCGCCTATCAACTCGATCTTCCTTCAAACTTTGCAAATGTTCATGACGTGTTCCATGTCTCTCAGCTCCGAAAGTGCTTCAAGACTCCTGACCGCACCGTCAACTTCGAGGACATTGAGCTCCAAGAAGATCTCTCCTATCGTAAGCACCCAGTTGCTATTCTTGAAGAGACTGAACACAAGACTCGCAACAAGTCAATAAAATTTCTCAAAGTCAAGTGGTCACACCATTCCGACTGTGAATCTACCTAGGAACGCGAGGATCACCTCCATTCTGAGTACCCGACGTTCTTTCAGTCCTAGATCTCGGGACGAGATCCTTTCATAGTGGTGGAGTGTTGTAACACCCCGGATGTAACTTTCCCAATTTGTACTCCAACTCTTGCCGTTTTGGTGTTAAGTTATTTTATTTTCTCGGGTTTGGGTTTTTGTCTCCGTGTGTTGTTGTCGTTGTCATGCATCTCATATCATGTCATAATGTGCATTGCATTTGCATACGTGTTCGTCTCATGCATTCGAGCATTTTCCCCGTTGTCCGTTTTGCATTCCGGCGCTTCGTTCTCCTTCGGTGGTCATTTCTACCTTTCTTTCGTGTGTGGGGTTTAAACATTTCCGGATTGGACCAAGACTTGCCAAGCGGCCTTGGTTTACTACCGGTAGACCGCCTGTCAAGTTTCATATCATTTGGACTTCGTTTGATACTCCAACGGTTAACCGAGGGACCGAAAAGGCCTCGTGTGTGTTGCAGCCCAACACCCCTCCAATTTGGCCCAAAACCCACCTAAACCTTCTCCATCATCTAGAGCCTTCGATCACGATCGCGTGGCCGAAAACCGCACCTCATTTGGACTCTCCTAGCTCCATCTACCTATAAAAAGGCATCCTCTCCCGAAATTTCGGATCCCCCTAGTCAAAAACCCTAGATCCTCCCCTCGCGTCGCCGGACGTTTCCCCCACCGACGGACATTGTCCGATCCGCCTCCCGGCGCCACGTGGCACTCCGCCGTTCGCCGCCGCCGAATCCCGCCGAACCGGCCCGCGGGCCCGCGCGTGGCCCTCCCGGCCCACATCGCCGCGCCCCGCGCCGGCCTCCTCGCGCCCGAGGCGCCGCCCAGCCGGAGCGCGCCGCCGCCTCCGCCACTCTGCCT
>NC_041382.1:440021810-440025854 GCF_002162155.2 Triticum dicoccoides
CGCCGCCGCACCATCGCCCGTCGTCTGCCGCCTCCCCGCCGGCGCGCGCGTCGCCGCCCCGGCCACCGCCGCCCCGACCTCTTCCTCCCCTCAGTCGGCCTCGCCTCTCCCTCACCTCCCCCTTGACTCCCCTCGCCGGAGAAGCCGCCACCTCGCCGGATTCCGCCTCGGTTCGCGTGCCTTGAATAGTAAACCCTAGATCCACGAGGTGTTTTTTTCTTCTAAGTCCCAAAAATTCCAGATCCAAATGCTCATGTTTATAGCCTCGTAACTTTGCATCCGTAGCTCCGATTCATGCATATAGCATATCAAAATGTTCATCTTAGAGAGTACATCATTTCATTCCATTGCATCATTTTCATTTGAGTTCATCTTGATGCCCGAAATGCTGTTAGAAGAGGGCTACTTGAGATAATTGTCAGATCTGCTACTCCATTTAGGTTTTTGTCATTTTTGCCATGATTAATGTGTGCATGTTATGCCCTGATGTTCTACATATGTTTTGTTAAGGGTTTTGTCATCTTTCCAGAGGTGCAACCCATGTATTTTTGTTATGTGTGTGGTGACTAGCACAAGCTTGCAAAGTGGTGCACTTGGTAATTCTGTTTTCAGGGACTTAGCATTGCCACTAAGTCCTTGATCTGTTATCTCATATGGCCATATGTTCATGTTGTTTCCTAGTGATCCGTGCCTCTTTTGAGGATGATCACTAAGGATGTTTTGTTAATATTGTAGTGTTCTATCCATCCAAGTCTTTGTTTGCAATTATGGAGCACCCTAGCTTGAGTCAATTGAGCTCTACTTTTGTTACTTTGTGAATCTGGGCAGATTGTCAACTTGTTTGCAATTTTGCCGATGATCTTGTAGTTGATCCGTGTATGCTATGCTATTGTTCTTGCCATGTCTAGCTTGCATTTTGTGTATTCTTATTGGATGTATGCTTAGTTTGTCATGACTTGCTCCGTGGTGAGTGCATCGAGCTCGTAAACATGCCTACTTGAGTTATGTTTCAGCATGTGCCAGTTTTCACAAAGTCTGAAAACTGATTATGTTTTTGCTATGTTCACATGCTTGCAATTGTATTTTTTGATCCCTTTTGGCTCAAGGTCACTAAGGGACTTTTGTTAAGCTCTTTGAGTATCTCCATGCCATGTTTTACTTTGTCATGTTGAGGTCCTGTAGCATGTAGTTTTGTTGCTCCGAAGAGTGCTACCTGATCTGAAATTCCAGACAAGTGATAATTTCACTAAAGTCTGAGATCTGTTTACCATATGCAATTTTGCCATGTTTGTTTGAACCTGTTAATTGATGAATTGGCCGTAGCTCAGTGCTAGACTTTTGTTAAGCATCTTGTATGCATCCCTGCCATGTATTTTGTTGTCATGTTTGGGTGCTGTAGCATGTTCATCTCATTGCATTTAGATGGCCACTTGCTGTAATCGCAGACCGGTGTCATATTTAAATCGCTTGCCATTTCCAAACCGGAACTCCGATTCCGGCGTTCTTTATATCGTTTTCAAGCGATTTCATCTCATCTTTCCAGTGGCACACTTGGATTCCCAAGTTGAGGTCAGGTTCTTGCATTTCCTGTCATATCTTGCATTTTGCATCCCGCATCGCATCCCGCATAGTATATCATCATTGCATCATATTGTTTGATCCTTGCACGTGGTTGATTGTGTCCTTGTTGCTTATTTGTCTTGTTTGGGTAGATCCGGGAGACAAGTTCGCTAACGAGGAGCCCGTTGAGTTTGCTTCCGAGGATCCAGTCAACTCTGACAACTGTGCAGGCAAGATGATCATACCCTCGAAATCACTACTATCTTTGCTATGCTAGATTGCTCGCTCTTTTGCTATGCCAATGCTACGATGCCTACCACTTGCTTTCAAGCCTCCCAAATTTCCATGTCAAACCTCTAACCCACCATGTCCTAGCGAACCATTGATTGTCTATGTTACCGCTTTACTCAGCCCCTCTTATAGCGTTGCTAGTTGCAGGTGAAGATCGGAAGCCGTTCCTTGTTGGATCCTTTATTTACTTGTTGGCATATCATCATATTGCCATGTTATCTTAGTGCATCTATATACTTGGTAAAGGGTGGAAGGCTCGGCCTCTCTCCTAGTGTTTTGTTCCACTCTTGCCGCCCTAGTTTCCGTCATATCGGTGTTATGTTCCCAGATTTTGCATTCCTTACGTGGTTGGGTTATAATGGGAACCCCTTGATAGTTTGCCTTGATTAAAGCTTTTCCAGCAATGCCCAACCTTGGTTTTACCATTTGCCACCTAGCCTCTTTTTCCCTTGGGTTGCCGGAGCCCGAGGGTCATCTTATTTAAACCCCCCCGGGCCAGTGCTCCTCTGAGTGTTGATCCGAACCAGGCAGCCTGCGGGGCCACCTCGGGGAAACTCGAGGGTTGGTTTTACTCGTAGCTTGACCTATCTGAGTGTGCCCTGAGAAAGAGATATATGCAGCTCCTATCGGGATTTGTCGGCACATTCGGGCGGTGTTGCTGGTCTTGTTTTAACCTGTCAAAGTGTCTTGAGTAACCGAGATACCGAGTCTGATCGGAACGTCTTGGGAGGAGGTCTATTCCTTCGTTGACCGTGAGAGCTTGTCATGGGCTAAGTTGGGACTCCCCTGCAGGGATTTGAACTTTCAAAAGTCGTGCCCGCGGTTATGGGTAGATGGGAATTTGTTAATGTCCGGTTGTAGATAACTTAAACCTTAACTTAATTAAAATGAATCAACTGAGTGTGTTACCGTGATGGCCTCTTCTCGGCGGAGTCCGGGAAGCGGACACGGTGTTGGAGTAATGTTTGCGCAGTTTGCTCTCTAGTTTCTCGCTCGCGCTTTGCCTCCTCTTCTCGCTCTCTTTTGCGAATAAGTTAGCCACCATATTTGCTAGTCGCTTGCTGCAGTTCCACATATATTTACCTTGCCTTTCCTATAAGCTTAAATAGTCTTGATCGCGAGGGTGCGAGATTGCTGAGTCCCTGTGGCTCACAGATTACTTTTACACCAGATGCAGGGCCTGATGATTTCGCTCCTGGAGACGCGTTTGAGCTCAAGTGGGAGTTCGACGAAGACTCTCAACGTTACTATGTTTCCTTTCCTGATGATCAGTAGTGGTGCCTAGTTGGGGGTGATCGGGACCATGTCGCATGTTGGGTTCTCTTTATTTTGGCGCCGTAGTCGGGCCATGAGTGTTTGGGTCATGTAATGTTATTTATGTTCTTGATTGACATGGCGAGTGTAAGCCAACTATGTTATCTCCCCTTTATTATTTATATTACATGGGATGTTGTGAAGATTGCCTAACTTGCAACTTATGCCTTCAATGCGATTATGTCTCTAAGTCGTGCCTCGACACGTGGGAGCTATAGTCGCATCGACGGTGTTACACATGGAGAGAGTTGGGGATTTTATTATTTTCATGTTTGGATTTTCTCAAACATTGAAAAGGGGATCACATTGGTTTTAATTATTTTTCTCTCCAAATAATATTTCCAATATTAAAAATATATACGAGGAGATAATATGACTTCTCCAAAATAAATGAAATATTGGAGGAAAATTATTAAAATCAAATAAATTATTTTATTTGGATTTTATTGCTATTTTATTTGAATTAGAAAAATATGCATTTTTCAAAATAGCATTTTAGGCCAAGAAAATGTTCACTTTGTTCTAAATATTTTATTTAGATGGTGAAAATTGTTTTTGGCATTTTTAGATTTTTTTTAATATTTATTAGGATTCTTTTTCTCTCGGCGGAATTGTTTAAAAAAAGTTTCAGACCGATTGGGCCGAAGCCGAGTCGGCGCAGCTCGCTCGCCGCCGACCCCGAGCGGGACTCCGGCAGCCGCACGACGCGCCGCCATGGCTGAGTCCGCCACCACCGTCGCCCCCTCCACCAAGCTACACTGCCGCCACCCCCCTATAAAAGCGCACCCGGCCCCCCTGGAGCCCCAAGTCGCCCGCACTTCCGCCTGCCCTCGCCCGTGCCATCGCATTGCCACCGCTCGCCTCGCCGCTGACGCCACA
>NC_041382.1:440026332-440069711 GCF_002162155.2 Triticum dicoccoides
GACCGCCGTAGCCGCCGCCGTGGAACTCACCGGAGCCACCGCCGTTGACCGAGGTTTGACCGGTCGATTTTTCTCGGTTAAACCCCGGTTATTTTAGTTTTCGGTTTAATTTCTTAGATTGGTTTTCGTCGATTTATTTTATTTAGCGGACATTCGTCCATTCATTTGTTTTAACGAATGTTGTTCTGGTTAGGTTCAGACAGCGAACGTTTGTTCGTTAGTCTTTTCTTTTTATTTTATTTTCGGCTAGGGACCTATACATGATTATTTTTATCACAGATTAGCCCCTGATCTTCAAACCCTCGCTGTTTTTGAACCATTTGTCCAAATCCAGTGAAACCAACGCCAAAATCTTCGTCTCAAACCCCTCTTTCTGTTTAATCAACTTGAACAACGTTTTGACAATTTAAAATTTGGTTTCAATAAGATTTGAATTCGAAGTTCTTTTGACCGTAGTTTCAGTTCCGTACCTCCAATTTCATCGATTCTTTTTGCAAATCGAACCTCTTCAGTTGAACTTTCAGATTAGATCTTCTTATTTGATGTTTTACCCTTGCACATATGCTTGAGTGCTTATGTATGCTATTGTTTGTTTGCGGTAGAATTCCCGGAGTGCGCAGCGTGCTACTACAAGTCTCTAGGTTTTGCGAATCATCAACAAGGCAAGTAACACGTTGATCATACTCCTTTATTACCCAGTTTTTATGCATTAGTTACAATCCTCAAACATTGCATGAGTAGGATCTCTTAACTTGTGGGTTTTGGGAAGTAGATGATGAGGTAGAACCTATTGCCCTCTTATTATGAAACCCTTGGGAGTTACTTCTACGTTATGCTTAATTTTCCATGCTATGCTCGTATACGTGGATTGGGTTTGAGTGTATCCATGACAGATGCGGGAATTTTAATTAATGGTTAACTTAAGGTGGCTACTTAAATACACATCTGGGTGGATTGGTTGCGGGCACCTAGGGATATACCAGTGCTGTCCTTTTTGGTTCGCCACGCAGGCTCAAAGGGATCATAAGATTATTCATGCTAGAAACTTCTGTGTGCACCCACAAGCTATTATGGGGTCTAGCATAGTTGAGTATGTTGCATGACCTCTTTCAGTGGTGGGCTAGCAGATGTAGGGGAAAATAGGTGTCACTGTCCACCCAGAGTAAAGAGTTGGTGCTTCTGAAAGGCTATGTCTCGGTCATCCGTTTCTCAAACACCATGCAGTGCGAGAAATACAACGGAGGAGATCGAGTCCTGTGGGGGAAAATGCGCAAACCTTTGTAGAGTCTTTAACTAATCATGGTTAGCCGTGTCCCCGGTTATGGACATCTTGAGTATCTGGTTCTTCAATTATCATGTTGATCTCATAACTCTAAATTAATTTTGTTGGGTTATTAGTTACTTGTTTAATTGGGATTGAGATGGGGATTTACCATTCTCAATGTTTTTCAACTACCATGATAGTTAAATAAAATATATTCCTTTGTTGTAGGAAAAATTGGCTTTTCACAAAAACAATATAACCATAGAGCCTCCACCAGCCATACATGCATGTAGTGATAGCATTTACCAGTTCATTGCTCTATGATAATCCCCAAGTGCAGGGAATCATCGTAGCAATTTGAAAAGGTGGAAGTGATAAGTATGGAGTGTCGAACCCACAAGGAGATAAAGGTAAGATCAATATTATCTCAATCCCTATCTGCCACTGATATGACTCTACGTACACCGAACGTTTGCTTCCAACTAGAAACGAGAAATAAAACTACATTGTGGGTATGAAGTGGGTAACTTTGTATGATATCGGAGAGCTAAAATATGAAAGTAGGTGATGTTATCATAAAGTTAGAATATATTACTAAATATTATAAATAGCGAGTGTGGAATAATGGTGGATCGGTGTGCAGAATTGTCCTAGGCAATTGTTAACAAGACCGATAGTCGTCATTGCAATTTCATATGAGGGAGAGGCATAAGCTAACATACTTTCTCTTCTTGGATCATATGCACTTATGATTGGAACTCTAGGAAGCACCCTCAACTACTAAAGATCATTAAGGTAAAAACCAACCATAGCATTAAATCATCAAGTCCTCTATATCCCATACGCAACAACCCCCTTACTCGTGTTTGTGTTTCAGTCACTCACGCAACCCACTATAAGCGAGTCATAAACGTATTGCAACACCCTACAGCGGGAATCCCTCACGCTTGCGTGACACGAAGGGCACCATAGGACAGCACCACAATAAAACATACAACTCGTACCAATCTAGATCATCAATCAACCACCCAAAGACAAAATATATCTACTCAAAACATCATAGGATGGCAACACATCATTGGACCATAATATGTGGCATAAAGCACCATGTTCAAGTAGGGATTACAGCGGGGTGCAGGAGAGTGGACGAGTAAAAGAGATGAGGATGGTGATGTTGATGAAGACGAACACCGCGGTGATGATTCCGCTCTCGATGGCACTCCGGTGCCACCAAGAGAGAGGAGGAGAGGTTCTCTCCCTTGTGCTTCCTCCTCCATGGCCTCCCCCCTGGATGGGGAGAGGTTCCCCCTCTGGTCCTTGGCCTTCATGGTGATGATGGCCCCTCCGGGATCCTCCTCCATGCCCTCCGGTGATGATGGCCACCTCCGGCAGGGTGCCGGAGAGGGCCTAGATTAGTTTTCGGTGGCTACGGAGGCTTCTGGTGGCAGAACTCCCGATCTAGGTTATTTTCTGGAGGTTTTGGGTTATATAAGAGGTGTTGGAGTTGGGAACAAGGCAGGGGGTCTCCGGGCTGTCCATGAGGCAGGGGGTGTGCCCAGGGGGTGGTCACGCCCCCCACCCTCGTGGGCAGCCCGAGACTCTTCTGGCCCAGTTCTTGTACATCCTGGCCTTCTTCTGGTCCAAAAATAAGCTCCTTCAAGTTTCAGGTCAATTGGACTCTGTTTGGTTTTCCTTTTCTGCGATAATAAAAAATAACGAAAAAACAGAAACTGGCACTGGCTCTAGGTTAATAGGTTAGTCCCAAAAATCATATAAAATAGCATATAAATGCATATAAAACATCCTAGATGGATACTATAATAGCATGAATACTTCATAAATTATAGATACGTTGGAGACATATCACTCTACTATGTTATATTGCCAGCATATTCCATGTGCTGACCCGTTTCGGGCTGCAACATATCATGTTGCAGACTTTTCAGACGAAGAGTAAGGTGCGCTAGGTCGTTGTCGTGCACTCAGCTATGCCGTTGGAGTTGATGGACTCACTTTATCTTCCAAGCCTTCCGCTGTTATCATATTTAGATGGCCTTAAGCCATATTTATTGTAATAAGTTATCTTTTGAAATAGTCGATGTAATAAGTGTGTGATTGCCACTCTGTTATAAATCCTCCAAGTACTGTGTGTGTCAACATTACCGATCCAGGGATGACACTTATGCACAGAGATTTGACCGTTTGAGGTCAGATTGCTACAAGATGGTATCAGAGCACACGCTACCTATAGGACAGGACCACTAAGATAAGACATAAGTCACTCTTCTCTACTCATTTCTGACTTCTCTCCATCTTTTACTGTATAGGATGGCGGACACAAGGAACAAGTTTGCACAACCGGATGAATACACACCTTTTGGATGACATTTGAAGGAACTCACTAGGTACCTGAACATCGGAGTACCAAGCTTCACAGGGACCTACACCACCACTTTACTAGAAGAGGAGCATTGTATGATTCGAGTTCAAGTTCCCGGAAGGACATTCATGCCAGTTACTGAACCCATAGAGTTTTCCTTTAATGCACCAACCTGGAGTCTAGGAAAGAGCATGGCAGCCCATATCACCATAGGATGCATCGGCGAAGTTTATCACAAGGATCTTAAGGACACCATTTACCAGATATGTGGGGGCCGAGATGAGCAATGGGAGATGATCAGCACCAGGAGCTACAGGTCCATTGCAGCTTTCAACCAAGAGTTAAACCAGCACATTCATCGCTAGGAGAACCAAATGTGTGCAAGCATGATAGATCAAAAGAAGGTGATGACCAGGAACACGAAACTAGAAGAGGAACTCAAGTCTACATGCAATGGATACGAGGAAGAAATCACAATACTAGTGGAGATGAATGGCGACCTGACAAGGAAGTTAGGAGTGTTCATGGGAGACCCTGTGCCAGGAGGAGATGACGACCATCCCAAGGACTACATCATCATCGACGACCCCGACTCCGACCCTGAAAGTAGTGATGATGATTATGAAGATGAAGCTGGAGCAGATATCATGGAGTCGTCCACTGATCAAAAAATTTAGTAGACCACCACATTATTAGTAGTATTCCCCCCCATGTATATATTAGTAGTCTGAGCACTGTAACGATAGTTAGATCGATTGTATGCCCTTGCTTGAATTGATTTTGGTGTGATATGATTGTGTTTGTCTCATGTGCATACGAGTAGTGTTTTCTCACTAAACCTCATTCTATTCTAATCTCTCCCCTCTAAACCCATCAGATGCCTCCAAGACGTGACCCCGGATTTGCCTTCTCACCGGAGCTCACTCAGTTGATCCAACAGCAGAATACACTGATGTAGTTGCTAGTCCAGAACCAAGGCAACAACAACAACAATAACAACAACCCACCACCACCACCTTCGGTTGACAACTTAGCCCGTTTTCTGAGGTTACAACCGCCGGTGTTTTCTAGTAGCACCGAGCCCATAGTTGCTGATGACTAGCTATGCAAGATTGGAAGGGAGTTGACCATTGCAGGTGGCACAGATGCTGAGAAGGTGCGTTTTGCCGCCCACCAATTGGATGGACATGCAGCCTCATGGTGGGAGAATTACACATCCACCTTCCCTATAGCCAATGTTACTTGGGAGCAGTTCCAACAAGCATTCTGCACTGCTCATGTCTCAACTGGAGCTATGATCATGAAGAAGCATGAGTTTCGCAACTTGCGCCAAGGAAATCGTACTGTGGGGAAGTACATGGATGAGTTTAGCAAGTTAGCCCGCTATGCCCCGGATGATGTGGCCACAGATGCCGCGAAGCAAGAGAAGTTTATGGAAGGGCTGAATGATGAGATGAGTATGTAGTTAATGGTGGCAACATCTAACAACTACCAGGAGTTGGTAGATAAGGCTCTTATGATTGAAGGGAAGCAGCAACAAATTGAGAGCCACAAAAGGAAGTATGGACAAGGGATGTACAATTCAGGAGCTCAGCAGAAGCCTCGTTTTACCCCGAACCCGGGAGGATATACCCATAACCATGGAGGACATAACCACAATGGAGGAAGTTCGCATAACCATAGTGGCCCCAAGAATGGAAATGGGAATGGAGCAAGCAGCAATCAGAACCGCTCTAACCCAGCCACACCCGCCAAGGACCAAAGTCACATTATTTGTTTCAAGTGCGGGAAGACTGGACACTATGCCAATGAGTGTCCTGAACTCCAAAATGGAAATGGCAATGTAAGCTCTGGGAAGAAGCCCAACGCTTTCAATAGGGGACAAGTAAACCACATGAACATGGAGGAGGTTGAGGAGTACCCAGATGCAATTATAGGTAAGTTTCTAGTTAAGTCATTTACTGCAATCGTTCTTTTTGATACTGGTGCATCACATTCATACATTTCAAGGGGATTTGTGGATAAGTATAAGTTGCCCACCAAAGTTCTTAGGACACCTATGTTAGTAAGCTCGCCAGGAGCGGAGTATATGGCAAGCCAAGGATGTTTTCAGGTGCCATTAACCATAGGTAGGCATGTTTTCCCCTGAGACTTGATAATTTTGGAATCATAAGGATTGGATGTGATACTAGGAATGGATTGGCTATCGAGGTATGGAGGAAACATCGATTGCTCCAGTAAGTCAATCCTGCTCACCACACCGGAGGGAAAAAGGATTAAGTATGTATCCAGGCATGCACCAAAGAAGACTCACGTAAATTCCCTCATGGGTGTTGTTTAGGAGGAAGTGCATGTAGTGAAGGATTACCCGGATGTATTTCCAGAGGAACTACCAGGCATGCCGCCGGATCGAGACATTGAGTTTTTGATAGAGCTGTTGCCAGGCACCGGACCAATATCGAAGAGACCATACCGGGTGCCCGTAAATAATCTGGAGGACATTAAGAAACAGATTAAGGAGTTATTGGAGAAAGGTTACATTCGATGAAGTTCATCACCATGGGGAGCCCCAGTGCTCTTGGTTGAGAAGAAGGATAAATCTTTCAGAATGGTGGTTGATTATCATGCATTGAATGAAGTGACGATCAAGAACAAGTACCCACAGCCGATGATCAATGATTTGTTTGACCAGTTGCAAGGAGCTAAGGTATTTTCCAAGATCGATCTTCGATCAGGATACCACCAGCTAAAGATCTGAGAACAGGATATACCTAAGACAACTTTCACCACAAGGTACGGGCTATATGAGTACACGGTTATGTCATTTGGACTGACTAATGCCCCTGCCTATTTCATGAGTATGATGAATAAGGTGTTCATGGAGTTCTTGGATAAGTTTGTTGTGGTATTCATTGATGATATTTTGGTGTACTCGAAGAATGAAGAAGAACACAAGGAGCATTTGCGTTTAGTTCTCAAGAAGCTCAGGGAACATCAGTTATGTGCCAAGTTCAGGAAATGTGAGTTTTGGTTGAAGGAAGTTGGTTTTCTTAGACATGTTATATTAGGAGAAGGTATAGCAGTAGATCCTACCAAGGTACAGTTTGTCACTGATTGGCTAGCGTCCACCTCAGTTGGAGAGATCCGCAGTTTTCTTGGACTCGCGGGATATTATCAGAGATTCATTGAGAACTTCTCTAAGATTGCGAAGCCCATGATGGAGTTGTTGAAGAAGGACACCAAGTTCAGATGGACAGATGAATGCGAGGCAAGTTTCCAGGAGTTGAAGAAACGTTGGGTTACAACCCCAGTGCTGATTCTGCCGGATATACACAAGGATTTCCAAGTGTATTGCGACGCATCTCGCTTAGGACTTGGAGGCGTACTTATGCAGGACAGAAGAGTTTGTTTCATATGCCTCACGTCAGCTATGACCTCATGAGTTGAATTATGCCATGCATGATTTGGAGTTAGCAGCCATAGTGCATGCACTCAAGACTTGGAGACATTTTCTTATTGGAAATCATTGTGATGTGTACAGAGATAATAAGAGTTTGAAGTACATATTCACACAGAAGGAGTTGAATCTCAGGGAAACGAGATGGTTGGAGCTTATAAAGGATTATGATATGAAGTTGCACTATCATCCAGGCAAGGCCAATGTCGTAGTAGACGCTTTGAGCCAGAAGAGTTACGCTAATACCCTCGTAAGTGGAGGATTACCAAAGGAGTTAGTTGAAGATCTCAGGGAGCTACGTTTGGAGATAGTCCCTGGAGGTTTTGTTGCAGCATTAGAAATTCAGTCGACATTATTGGGAAAGATTCGAGAAGCTTAGAAGGGTGATAAGGAAATTGCTGAGATAAAGGAGAAGATGAGCAAAGGAAAATCCAAAGGTTCATGAGGATGAACACGACACCTTGTGGTTTGAGGACCGTGTTTATGTTCCCAATAATGCAGACATCAGGAAGTTGATACTTCAGGAAGCTCATGACTCGCCATATTCAATACACCCAGGAAACACCAAGATGTATTTGGATTTAAAGGAGCATTTCTGGTGGACAGGTATGAAGAAGGATATTGCAGAGTATGTAGCAGTATGTGATGTATGTCAGAGAGTGAAGGCAGAACATCAGAAGCCAGCAGGATTACTGCATCCTATGCCAATACCCGAATGGAAGTGGGACAAGCTTGGCATGGATTTTATCACCGGATTACCCAGGTCCTGATCAGGATATGATTCTATCTGGCTAGTAGTGGATCGTTTGACCAAAGTGGCCCACTTTATCCCAGTGAAAACCACCTATACAAGTGCTAAGTTGGCCAAGATATATATGACCAGGATCATATGTCTGCATGGAGTTCCAAGGACTATCATATCAGATAGAGGAACATAGTTTACTTCAAAGTTTTGGCACCAGCTGCACTAGACTTTGGGCACCAGGCTAGAGTTCAGTACAGCTTTTCATCCGCAGACAGATGGACAGACCGAGAGAGTCAATCAGATTCTGGAGGACATGTTGAGAGCTTATGCGCTAGATTATGGATCTAGTTGGGATGACAATTTGCCTTACGCAAAGTTCTCTTACAACAATAGTTATCAAGCATGTTTGAAGGTGGCACCTTTCGAAGCTTTGTATGGAAGAAGGTGCAGAACACCGTCGATGTGGAATGAAGTTGGAGAACGCCGGTTGTTTGGACCAGATTTGATCAAAGAGTCCGAAGATAAGGTTAAGTTGATTCGAGATAGACTCAAGGTAGCTCTGTCATGGAAGAAAAGTTATGCAGACTCAAAACGAAGGAGGTAGTCTATGAAATTGGAGACAGAGCATATCTTCGGGTGTCACCCTTGCGAGGAGTTAAACGTTTTGGAGTTAAGGGAAAGTTAGCCCCAAGATTTGTAGGACCATACCGAGTTTTGGAACGCATGGGAGAAGTAGACTACAAGCTAGAGTTACCCGAATGACTGTCAGGAGTTCATGATGTGTTTCACGTTTCCCAGTTTAAGAAGTGCCATGCAGAAATGGCTGATATCCCTCTGAGAGATACAGTACCCCTGGAAGCAATTCAGTTGGATAGCGATCTGACTTATGAGGAGAAACCAGTGAAGATTCTAGAGTTTGCCAGCCGAGTCACACGCAGCAATGTTATCAAGTTTTGCAAAGTTCAGTGGAGCCACCATACCAAGGATGAAGCCACCTGGGAACGAGAGGATGATCTACGGAAAGACGACCCACACCTATTTTCTAGCCGACCCAAATCTCGAGGGTGATATTCACCTTAAGGGGGGTAGGTTTGTAACATCCCAAATTTTCAATTTGGAATATTATACACAGGACATCATATGCATATCATATTTTATTTGCATTTTGGTTTTGTGATCCTAAAAATCCCAAGCAACTCAAGGAACCACAGAGAGAGTTGGGGATTTTATTATTTTCATATTTGAATTTTCTCAAATATTGAAAAGGGGATCACATTGGTTTTAATTATTTTTCTCTCCAAATAATATTTCCAATATTAATAATATATGAGAGGAGATAATATGACTTCTCCAAAATAAATGAAATATTAGAGGAAAATTATTAAAATCAAATAAATTATTTTATTTGGATTTTATTGCTATTTTATTTGAATTAGAAAAATATGCATTTTTCAAAATTACATTTTTAGGCTAAGAAAATGTTCACTTTTTTCTAAATATTTTATTTAGACGGTGAAAATTGTTTTTGGCATTTTTAGATTTTTTTAGATTTATTAGGAATTTTTTCACTCGGCGGAATTGTTTTAAAAAAAAGTATCGGACCGACTGGGCCGAAGCCCAGCCGGCCCAGCTCGCTCACCGCTGACCCCCGAGCGGGACTCCTGCAGCCGCATGACACGCCACTGTGGCCGAGTCGGCCACCGCCGTCGCCCCCTTCCCAAGCTACGTCGCCGCCACCCCCCCCCATAAAATCGCACTCGAGGCCCCCCTGGAGCCCCAAGCCGCCCGCACCGCCGCCTGCCCTCGCCCGCGCCGCTGCATCGCCGCCACTCGCCTCACCGCTCGTCGCTGACGCCGCAGCCGCCCTGCGTCGCCCCACGCTGCCTCACCGCTGCCGCACCGCCACCCCATAGCCACCCGCCGTCGTCCCGCAGCCGCCGACGCCGTCGACCGCCGCAGCCGCCGCCGTGGATCTCGCCGGAGCCGCCGCCGTTGACGGTGTTTTGACCGGTCGGTTTTTCTCGGTTAAACGCTGGTTTTTTTAGTTTCCGGTTTAATTTCCTAGATAGGTTTTCGTCGGTTTATTTTATTTAGCGGACGTTCGTCCGTTCGTTCGTTTTAACAAACATTGTTCGCCGGTTAGGTTCAGACAACGAACGTTCGTTCGTTAGTCTTTTATTTTATTTTATTTTGGCCAGGGACCTATCCACGATTATTTTTATCGCAGATTAGCCCCTGATCTCAAACCCTCGCCGTTTCTTAACCGTTTGCCAAAATCTTCATCTCAAACCCCTCTTTCTGTTTAATCAACTTGAACAAGATTTTGACAATTTAAAATTTGGTTTCAATCAGATTTGAATTCGAAGTTCTTTTGACCATAATTTGAGTTCCATACCTCCGATTTGATCGATTCTTTTTGCAAATCGAACCTCTTCAGTTGAACTTTCAGATTGGATCTTCTTATTTGATGTTTTACCCTTGGGCCTATGATTGAGTTCTTATGTATGCTATTGTTTGTTTGCGATAGAATTCCTGGAGTGTGCAGCGTGCTACTACGAGTCTCTAGGTTTTGCGGATCATCAGCAAGGCAAGTAACACATTGATCATACCCCTTTATTACCCAGTTTTTATGCATTAGTTACAATCCTAAAACATTGCATGAGTAGGATCTCTTAACATGTGGGTTTTGGGAGTTAGATGATGTGGTAGAACCTATTACCCTCTTATTGTCAAACCCTTCGGAGTTACTTCTACGTTATGCTTAATTTGCCATGCTATGCTCATAGACGTGGATTGGGTTTGAGTGTATCCATGACAAATGTGAGAATGTTAATTAATGGTTAACTTAAGGTGGCTACTTAAATACACATCAGGGTGGATTGGTTGCGGGCACCTGGGGATATACCAGTGCTGTCCTTTTTGGTTCGCCACCCAGGCTCAAAGGGATCATAAGATTATTCATGCTAGAAACTTCCATGTGCACCCACAAGCTATTATGGGCTCTAGCATAGTTGAGTATGTTGCATAACCTCTTTTAGTGGTGGGCTAGCAGATGTAGGAGAAAGTATGTGTAACTGTCCACCCAGAGTAAAGAGTTGGTGCTTCTGAAAGGCTGTGTCTGGGTCATCCATTTCTCAAACACCATGCAGTGCGAGAAATACAGCGAAGGAGATCGAGTCTTGTGAGGAAAAGTGCGCAAACCTCTGTAGAGTGTATAAACTAATCATTGTTAGCCGTGTCCCCGGTTATGGACATCTTGAGTATCTGGTTCTTGAATTATCATGTTGATCTCATCACTCTAAATTAATTTTGTTGGGTTGTTAATTACTTGGGAATTGGGATTGAGATGGGGATTTACCATTCCCAATGTTTTTCAACTACCATGATAGTTAAATAAAATATATTCCTTTGTTGTAGGAAAAAATTGGCTTTTCGCGAAAACATTATAACCATAGAGCCTCCACCAGCCATACATGCATGTAGTGATAGCATTTACCAGTTCATTGCACTACTGTGTTATATTGCCAGCATATTCCATGTGCTGACCCGTTTCGGGCTGCAACATATCATGTTGCAGACTTTTCAGATGAAGAGTAAGGTGTGCTAGGTTGTTGTCGTGCACTCAGCTATGTCGTTGGAGTTGATGGACTCACTTTATCTTCCAATCCTTCCGCTGTTATCTTATTTAGATGGCCTTAAACCATATTTATTGTAATAAGTTCTCTTTTGAGACATTCGATGTAATAAGTGTGTGATTGCCACTCTGTTATAAATCCTTCAACTACTGTGTGTGTCAGCATTAGCGATCCAGGGATGACACTTATGAATAGAGATTTGACCGTTTGAGGTCAGATTGCTACAAATATTGATCTTACCTTTAGCTCCTTATGGGTTCGACATTCCATACTTATCACTTCCACCTTTGGGAATTGCTATGATGATTCCCTGCACTTAGGGATTATCACTAACTAACCTAAGTTAATTAGCACTAATCTAATCCTAATCTCTATTAGTTAAGGCCCTGGGCCCACATGTCAGTATCAGTAGGGCTAATTAAGTTTAATTAATAGTTAACCAAAATTAGCAGGGGCCTGGCCTACTTGTCAGCGACCCAGGGGAGGTCAAACCCCTAGTCACCAGGGTCAAACCCGCCGGCAACTCGACGTCGGCGAGGCCAGACGCGGCGGAGGGCCTCGGATTTGGTCCTCCAGTGACCAAATCGACGGCAGAGACGTGCTACACGTAGCTGGGGAGCTTCCGCATACGAGGGTGCAAGTGGTTGCACACGGGGACGCCAGAAATGACGCCGGCGAGCTCGACAGCGGCGGCCGGAGTTCGGGCAGAGAGGGAGAAGGAGCTATGGTGCGCGGCAGGGGCCAGGGCTTGGCACGTTCATCTCCTGAGGATGCGCTGAGCACAGTGGAGTGCTTAGTTTCGTACTTGATAACCCACAAGTATAGGGGATCGTTTGTAGCCTTTTTCGATAAATAAGAGTGTCGAACCCAAGGAGGAGCTAAAGGCAGAAAAAATATTCCCTCAAGTTCTATCGACCACCGATACAACTCTACGCACACTTGACGTTTGCTTTACCGGAAATAAGTATGAAAGTATTTTGCAAGGATAAAACTATGATTACTTTGCGAGAATAATACTACAGATAAATTGCAAGGTAATAAAAGTGGATTGCTTGTGTCAACAATAAAGTCATTTGTCCCTACGCAATCGATAACAAGTACTAGTAATCATGCTTGCAATTTTATATGAGGGAGAGGCATGAGCTAACATACTTTCTCTACTTGGATCATATGCACTTATGATTGGAACTCTAGCAAGCATCCACAACTACTAAAGATCATTAAGGTCGTGAAACCCAACCATAGCATTAAGTAACAAGTCCTCTTTATTCCCATATATCAAATCCTCTTTATTCCTATGGTCGTGAAACCCAACCATAGCATCCCCAAGCTTAATTCCTGCCTGTCCTCGAGCAGGTAAATGATAAAAAAGATAATTTTTGGTGTGGAATGCTACCTAGCATAAAATTGATCATATATCTAATCATTGCATGAATATTAAGACATAATTGATTCAAAGCAATAGTCTATAATTTGACATAAAGACATCAATACTCAGGCATCCCAACAAAAAATCATGTCTTTCAAAATATCAACGCTAAAGAAAGCTATCCCTACAAAATCATACAGTCTTGTCATGCTCTGTCTTCTTAACACAAAGTATTTATCATGCACAACCCCGATGACAAGCTGAGAAATTGGTTCATAGTTTTTAACGCGATTCAGCATTTTAAACCCTCACGCAATACATGAGCACAAGCCATGGTATAGCACTACGGGTGAAATAGAGTATGATGATAGGGGTAAATATAAAGAATACAAAAAGGTAAGAAAGTCTCACATCGAAGCGGCTAACCAACGGGCTATGGAGATGCCCATCAATTGATATCAATGTGAGGAGTAGGGATTGCCATGCAACGAATACACTAAGAGTTGTAAGTGTATGAAAGCTCAATATGAAAACTAAGTGGTTGTGCATCTAATCCAATAATGAAAAATTCCCACTACTATATGAAAGTGACAACATAGGAGACTCTCCATATGAAAAATATGGTGCTACTTTGAAGCACAAGTGTGGTAAGGGATACTAACAATGCCCCTTCTCTCTTTGTTTATTTTTCCCTTTTTCTTTGTTCTTTGTTCTTTTTTTCCTTTTTCTTTCTTTATTTTTTCTATTTCTTTTTTTCTTTTTTTTCTCTCATTGTCCGGAGTCTCATCCCGACTTGTGGGGGAATCATAGTCTCCATCATCCTTTCCTCACTGGGGAACTGCTCTAAAAATGAATAATGATGATCATCACACTTCTATTTACTTATAACTCAAAAGAAATAAAAATTACAACTTGATACCTATGACAAAATATGACTCTATATGAATGCCCCTGGCAATGTACCAGGATGTGTAATGATCTAGCATAACATGTATGAAAAATGATGAACGGTGGCTGAGCCACAATTACTATGTCAACTATATGATCACTCAAAGCAATATGACAATGAATGCTCAAGTCATCAAACGGAAGCGGTGGAAGTTGCATGGCATATCACGGGGTTTGGATGCACCTGCGAAGTTTGCACCAAAAATAGGTAGGTATGGTGGCTGTTTTGAGGAAGATGTAATAAGGCGTATGTGTGATAGAGCGTATCATATCACGGGGTTCGGATGCACCTGCGAAGTTTGCACCACGTGTCGATGTGAGAAAGGGAAATGCACGGTACCGTAGAGGCTAGCAAATTGCGCAAAGGTAAGAGTGCGTATAATCCATGGACTCACATTAGTCGTAAAGAACTCATATACTTATTGCAAAATTTTATTAGCTCCCGAAGCTAAGTACAACTATGCATGCCCCTAGGGGGATAGATTGGTAGGAAAAGACCATCGCTCGTCCCCGACCGCCACTCATAAGGAAGAGAATCAATAATAAATCATGCTCCAACATCATAGCATAACGAGAGACTATATGTGCATGCTTCGGGAATCACAAACCTTAACACCAATATTGTTACTAAACACAACCGTTTACTAGTACCTCCCACATATTCCACCTCCATATCGCAAAACTATTGCAAGGAATCAAACATATCATATTCAGTGATCCATAAGTTTTATGTAGGATTTTATGACTAACCATGCAAATGACCAATTCCCTTTAACTCTCTAAATAGATATAAGTGAAGCATTAGAGTTTAATTATTTCTACAAAAGACCATGCTATAATAAATATAAGTAAACCAAAATAGCATTCTTCAAATAACGGTTTTCTATGTGAAGAGAATCAGGCATTCCAAACTTCAAATGATAAAAGTGAAGCACATGAAGCATTCTACAAGGCCATACTCAAAAGATATAAGCGAAGTGCAATGAGCATTCTATAAATCAAGCATAGACTATCTCATAAAAGCATGGTGCATAAAATAAAAAGGGAAAAACTAAATGCAAAAGATGCTCCAAGATTTGCACATATCACATGAACAAAACGAAACTGAAAACATACCGATACTTATTGAAGAAAGATGGGATGCCCTCCGGGGCATCCCCAAGCTTAGATGCTTGAGTCTCCTTGAATATTTACTTGGGGTGCCTTGGGAATCCCCAAGCTTGAGCTCTTGCCTCTCCTCCTTCTCCTCATATCGGAGCCTCCTCGATCTTTGATCACTTCATCCACACAAAACTCAACCGAAATTTTGGTAAGATCCGTTAGTATAATAAAGCAAATCACGACTCTAAGTATTGTTGCAAACCAATTCATATTTTTTTTTTCATTGTAGCTACTGTAATATAACTTTTCCATGGCTTAATCCATTGATAGAAATCGATAGTTTCATCAAAACGAGCAAAACAATGCATCAAAAACAGAATATGTCTTAAACGGGACAGTCAGTAGTAATCTGAACATTCACCATACCTCTGGTACTCCAAAAATTCTGAAAAAATTAAGAAAGTAAAAAATTTGTATATAAAGACAGTGCGTGAAGTTTCAGAACCATTTGACGTTCCAGTAAAAAACGTAAAATCGAGCACTACAGACAAATTTTCTGTTTTGCACCGCACAAACCAACAAGCAATCTAAACATCCTAAAGGCAAACCTTGGCACATTATTTTTATAATACAGTGGAATTGTACAAGGGGATAATTATTTTTGTTGAAATATTTCTGTAATTAAGATTCACAAAGTTTCCAAGGGCATGAACAAAGTTCAAGGCTAGCTCCTGCTTCCACGGTGCTCGTCTATCTCACTTTCGCATTTCTTTTTGTGAAGTTTTAAGTTCCCCTCTATATTTTTTGTTTTTAAACTTTATAAAAGCACTCAACAGAAATAAATGACTCTCTAAAACTTCTGGGTTGTCTCCCTGCCAGTGCTTTCTTTAAAGCCATTAAGCCAGGCATAAAGTGCTCAAGTCATGGACCCACCCGGATCCTAAGGTATATCAAACCCAATATGAATCAACAATGATTTAGCATTTAGTAGTGAGCACAAAGGAACATATATCATGCAATGACGAAGTCTAACTCTCTTCGTATGCATCGGCATGTCATACAAGAATAATTCATGAACATCAAGTAAAGGCCAATACATAGCATAAGCAGTTTCTTGCAATTTTTTCGTCTTGGAAACATAAAGAGGCGGAGATGTAGTTCCTCTTCCATAATAATTGCAAGTAGGAGCAGAAAGCACATGCATATTATACTCATCAAAATCATCATGTGCAATGGTAAAAGGCAACCCATCAATATAATCCATAACAAGAAAAAACTTCTTCGATATAGTGTAGTTGGGAGAATTCAAAAAGATAATAGGACTATCATGTGTGGGTGCAATAGCAACAATTTCATTCTTAACATAATGAACTATAGCAAGTTCATCTCCATAAGCATCATTCATATTGGCATCGTGGCCACAAGCATAGCAAGCATCGTCGAAAAGGGATATTTCAAACGAATCAATGGGATCATAGCAATATCATAGCAATCATCCTTCGGTAAGCATGAAGGGAAATTAAATAATGTATGAGTTGAAGAGTTACTCTCATTAGAAGGTAGGCAAGGGTAGCTAATCCGATCTTCCTCCTTTTGTTCTTCGCTCTCCTCATCATCTTTTTCATCCAATGAGCTCACAGTTTCATAAATTTCTTCTTCCATAGACCCCTGCAAAATATTAGTCTCTTATTGGACAACGGAGACTTTCTCAATAAATTCATCAATATCGGAATTGTATTTATAATTATCATAGCAATATTTAAGGATGGAAAAAATTTCAGGTCTATAAACTGAATCATCAAAATATTCATACTTTTCAAACAAATATTCAATTTCATAAGCACCTTAAGCAACAAATTCTTCTATCGTTCCACATCATAATAATCATATATAACTCTAGCATAAGAAGCCAAGTTTTCATTATCATTAAATTCACATGAAAAGGGAAAATGTGGAGCATTCATCCTAGAGCAACAAGTATAATCATATCTCAAGCATAGCTCCCAAGCTGTGACGCCCCAAGACCGACGCTCCAAACGCCTTCCATTGTTTTCCGAGATTCGTCGTGTGATCTGTTTGGTTCGTTGCATTCATCTTTGCATCATGTGCATTGCATCATGTCATCTTGCAACCCATTTTAAAACTCAACCAAGTAAATTGCATGGATCTCGGATCCATTTAAATCAAGGGAAATTCACATGGTGAAATTCTCTTTAAAGCATATCAAAGTCTCTCAATATTATTTGGGATCTATAACAAAGTTTTCCACTCTTTGGGAATCGACCATAACACACTTGCAAAACAAATCCCATGCCTTTTCTGCTTCGAGTTGACCTCCAAACCTTGTCAATAATTCTTTCTCCATTTATCAAGGTTCTTCCTAAATTCTCAACATTTTTGGACACTTCGAAATCCTACCTCTTGTTCAAACCATTTGAATTAAATTCAAATGCTTTTGAATTTAAACCTTGCAATCTTGCCCACTCCAATTTTCTTGGAACAAGGACATTTTTGTGAGTCCAGGAAAATTATCCGTGTGTCAAACTTCTTACCCTAACACCTCCTTCCTTCTCCTTTTCTTCTTTGTTATTTTTTCTGTTTTTACAAAATGAGAATAAGAGGGAGAGAGAAGAAAGCCCATCAACCAGGCCGGCCTGTTTTCTCAAGGCCCACCTAGGCCCAGCCGCACTAACCCTAGCCCGCAACCAGCACCCCATCTCTCCAGATCGACCCCCTCTCCCTCGTTCCCCTGCTCGCGACGCCAGAGACGAGAGAGACCCCCGCGCCCAACTCCTCATCGCCGCCGACCCCGCCGCCGTGCGCCTCCCCTCCGCGCGACACGTCCTGCTAGCCTCACCTTGCCGCCACCGCGCCATCTCACCTCCTCCCCGCGTCCCCGCGTGTAGACCCCACGCCACCTCGTCATCACCTCTCTCTCTTGCTGCCCCGAGACCTCCACGCCGCGGCTGCACCACTGCCGGAGCTCGCCACCGCCGGATCCGGCTTCGTCGTCCTCGGATCCACGCACCCGCGCTTGTGATCTGCCGCCGTCGGACACCTACGCCACTGCGCCATGGCCTCTGCTTCGCCCCGCTACTTTGTTCCCGCTGGCCGCCTCCCCTGCGCTGGTGACCAGCTCGCCGGAGCAAGCTCGTCATCCACCACCTCATGCCTAAGGGCACACCATACTCAACCACCTCCCAGCACCCGTCGACCACCTCTGCTCCGTCCCCTCCACTGCACCGCGGCTGGCCCTGCCTCCTTGTCGAGCTGCCGGAGCAGCAGTCGCCCGAGCTCTCCCTCGAGCTTCGCCTCCTCGTCGCTGGAGTTCCACTCCTCTGTCTTCCCGCCGTGGCTACCATTGCTAGCTGCTCCGCCCTTCCCCGAGTTCGCTCCCACGTGCGCCTCGCCCCTTGTGCCTCTGTTGCCTTGCTGCTGCTGTGATTCCAACCTCCCCGTAACAGGAGCACCACTGTCTTCCGCACGGCCGTGGACGATTTGAGTTGTTTGTCTCCTGCACACGTTGTGGTTTCCACCAAGTCCACCGAAGGCCACCCTGCAACAAAAACCAAGTACCAACCTTTGCGATCCGTTTCATCTTTGTCAAGTACCCATGTATGCCAAGTACCACGATGTCGATGCCCCTCAAGTTCGACTACACAGGATTCACCAAGTACCCCTATGTGCGAAGACGCCAAGACATTTCGGGATTCACCAAGTACCGCTATCGATGACTCGAACATCTACAAAAACATGTACCACTACCGTCGCCAAGATCGCGAGAACCTCAACCGACGACCCTGGAGCATGCGAGAAGCCCTATCGATGATCTCGGAGCATGTATGGCGACTGTTGTCGAAGAGCCGTACCTCTACCACTTCCCGAACATGAATGACTACTTCCACTATGACTATCCCGAGAACGTCTACTTCCTCTACACCGCTCCGAACTTGATTCATTCCAAAAATGCATGCTTCAAAGGTATAACATCAAGGCGACCGCCGTGGACGAATGTTGTGTGTTGTGTGAGATGAACCCCGTGTTTGCACCATGCCCATTTGTTTCGTGCACGTCCCTCGTTTGCCATGCCACCGACACATGGGACACCTGGTATCTGGGATCACTCCCTGTTGCATTGCACATTCCATGCATCCCATGTTTTTTTTTTGTTTTTTTTTGCACCGACGTCTCAATGAGTTGTCGGAATCGGAACAATGCCTTGGTATCATTTTCGCTATCGCCGCCATGCCACCCCTTTCATTCTGTCATGGTGACCGAATGCTTCATATCATGTTCATGTCAACTTTTAACAAAAATTGCATAAAACTTGTATATGTTATCCGCATTGTGATTATAACATTTAAAATGATTAAAATTGTTGTTTGCATTAAATTGCTAAATGACACGAGGATTTATCGGAATTATTGTTTGATGTTTGGGCCTCATTTAAACTTGCCTAAATAGTTAGTTTAATTATGCTTGACCTCTTCCGTGTTTAACAACATTTAATATTGTTGGGTACCTAAATGGGAGAGAACTAAATATTTGAATGTGGTGTTTCGTCAATATGCAACTCGTTGCATATTGAGCTCCACTTAATTTGTAGTAGTGTTTGTTGCACTTTCCCATGCCTCATTAAACCGGACATGCATCATATGCTTGTTTGTGCATCATGCAATGTTTATGTGATGGTTGTTCACCATGATGTTTGCTTCTTTCCGGTTGCACTTCTCCTTGATAGTTTTGGTTGTGTTGCTATTGTGAGGATCCGTTCGACTACGTTGGTTCGTCTACTTCATGGATCCGGTCTTCTTCTTAGCGGGATTTCAGGCAAGATGACCGTCACCTTGGATCTCGCTACTATCTTTGCCGTGCTAGTTGTCTCGATGCTATCGCTATGTCACGCTACCTACCACTTGTTTATGAAGCCTCCCAAATTGCCATGATAGCCTCTAACCTTTTTATCCTTCCTAGCAAACCGTTGTTTGGCTATGTTACCTCTTTGCATAGCCCCTCTAATAGCATTGCTAGTTGCAGGTGCAGTTGCAGGTTGTTCCATGTTGGGACATGGATATCATGGGATATCACAATATCTCTTATTTAATTAATGCATCTATATACTTGGTAAAGGGTGGAAGGCTCGGCCTTATGCCCGATGTTTTGTTCCACTCTTGCCGCCCTAGTTTCTGTCATACTGGTGTTATGTTCCTTGATTTTGCGTCCCTAACACGGTGAGGGGTATGGGGCCCTCTTGACAGTTCGCTTCGAATAAAACTCTTCCAGCAAGACCCAACATTGGTTTTAACATTTGCCATAATAATAATTGAACTAAATAATTAATTGGCATAGGGCGTTATGAGCCCGAGGATTTTCTACATAATAGGGGGGCCAGTGCTGATGGTGTTGGTCCCAAACGGGCAGCCTGCGGGGCCACCTCGGGGAAACTCGAGGGCTGGTTTTACTCATAGCTTGTCCCATCTGGTGTACCCAGAGAACAAGATCGCACAACTCCTATCAGGCTAGGTCGGTGCATCGGGAGGTCTTGCTGGACTTGTTTTACCATTGTCGAAATGTCTTGTGCACCGGTATTCCAAGTCTGATCGGATGGTGCCGCGATGTAGGATTGTCTCCGCGGATGGTGAGCTTGCCATGGGCTAAGTTGGGACACCCTGTAGGGTTTAAACTTTCGAGAGCCATGCCCCGGTTATGTGACAGATGGGAATTGGTTAATATCTGGTTGTAGAGGACTTGAAGTAAACTCAGTTAAAATACACCAACCGCGTGCGTAACCGTGACCTCTCTTTTCGAGTGAGTTCGAGAAGAGAACGTGGTGGGGTTATGTTTGAACGTAAGTACTTCAGGATCACTTCTTGATCATTACTAGTTTGCGACCGTTTGCGTAGTTTCTCATCTTATTCTTGTACTCGTAAGTTAGGCACCATACATTGCTTAGCCGCTTGCTGCAACCTCACCACTTATCCTTTCCATACCCATTAAGCTTTGCTAGTCTTGATACCCATGGTAATGGGATTGCTCAGTCCTCGTAGCTCACAGTTACTACTACAACAATTGCAGGTGCAGGTTATGCGATGATCTGACGTGAGAGCGATGCTTGATTGCTTTTGGAGTTCTTCTTCTGCTTCTTCTTCAATCAAGGGAATAGGTTCCGGGTCGGGGAGCCTGGGATTAGCAGGGTGGATGTCGTTCTTCTTTTTCGTTTGATTTCATTCGTAGTCGGATCCTGCTCTTCTGTATGATGGTTGCTATGTATTGATGTACTATTGTATTGATGTTGTAGCTTGTGGCGAGTGTAAGCCTTTATCTTGTGTCCTCATCTATTCAGTACATGGTATGTTGTAATGATATCCACCTTGCTATGCGCTCAAAATGCGCTTGTGCCCCAATCATGAGTTCATCACGTGATTGGGATAGAATCGCATCTTGGGCGCTACACAAGCATACCAATGCAACATAAGAATTTGATCCCATAACAATTTCCCTTTACGAGTCAACTGATAATCCCTAAATTATTCACGTTGATCTAACGTTACTCCCATTATATAGGTGAATGGGGTTTTCTCAGGATTATCAAAGTAGTGCATAATATCTTTTACATAACGAGCATCGAGGGTTTTAGGAGGTTCCCCATCTCCATGAGTAGCAAGTACAATTATCTTTTTTGGTGTTTTGTGTTCCATATCCATAACTAAAGATAGAGAACAATCTTAGAAAAGAAAATAAAGACTACTTAGTGATAAAGCAAACAAGCATACACGAGAATATTCACCTCACGCTATAACTCCCCGGCAACGGCGCCAGAAAAAGGTCTTGATAACTCACAAGTATAGGGGATCGTTTGTAGACTTTTTCGGTGAATAAGAGTGTCGAACCCAACGAGGATCTAAAGGCAGAATAAATATTCCCTCAAGTTCTATTGACCACCGATACAACTCTACGCACACTTGATGTTTGCTTTACCAGAAACAAGTATGAAACTATTTTGCAAGGATAAAACTACGAGTACTTTGCGAGAATAAAACTACGGATAAATTGAAAGGTAATAAAAGTGGATAGCTTGGGTCAACAAGAAAGTCATTTGTCCCTAGGCAATCGATAACAAGTACCGGTAATCATTCTTGCAATTTTATATGAGGGAGAGGCATGAGCTAACATACTTTCTCTACTTGGATGATATGCACTTATGATCGGAACTCTAGAATGCATCCGCAACTACTAAAGATCATTAAGGTCGTGAAACCCAACCATAGAATTAAGTATTAAGTCCTCTTTATTCCCATACGCCATACCCCACCTACTCGGGTTTAAGTTCCTGTCACTCTCGCAACCCACCGTAAGCGAACCTTGAACATATTGCAACACCGTACAGTGGGGGCCCCTCATCTTTGCGAGAGACCGGAGGGCACGGTAGGACAACACCATAAATAAAATATACAATCATACCTGTTGGAAATATGCCCTAGAGGCAATAATAAATTGGTTATTATTATATTTCCTTGTTCATGATAATCATTTATTATCCATGCTAGAATTGTATTGATAGGAAACTCAGATACATGTGTGGATACATAGACAACACCATGTCCCTAGTAAGCCTCTAGTTGACTGGCTCGTTGATCAATAGATGGTTACAGTTTCCTGACCATGGACAATGGATGTCGTTGATAACGGGATCACATCATTAGGAGAATGATGTGATGGACAGGACCCAATCCTAAGCCTAGCACAAGATCATGTAGTTCGTATGCTAAAGCTTTTCTAATGTCAAGTATCATTTCCTTAGACCATGAGATTGTGCAACTCCCGGATACCGTAGGAGTGCTTTGGGTGTGCCAAACGTCACAACATAACTGGGTGGCTATAAAGGTACACTACAGGTATCTCCGAAAATGTCTGTTGGGTTGGCACGAATCGAGACTGGGATTTGTCACTCCGTGTAAACGGAGAGGTATCTCTGGGCCCACTCGGTAGGACATCATCATAATGTGCACAATGTGATCAAGGAGTTGATCACGGGATGATGTGTTACGGAACGAGTAAAGAGACTTGCCGGTAATGAGATTGAACAAGGTATCGGGATACCGACGATCGAATCTCGGGCAAGTATCGTACCGCTAGACAAAGGGAATTGTATACGGGATTGATTAAGTCCTTGACATCGTGGTTCATCCGATGAGATCATCATGGAACATGTGGGAGCCAACATGGGTATCCAGATCCCGCTGTTGGTTATTGACCGGAGAGTTATCTCGGTCATGTCTGCATGGTTCCCGAACCCGTAGGGTCTACACACTTAAGGTTCGATGACGCTAGGGTTATAGGGAATAGATACGTGGTTACCGAATGTTGTTCAGAGTCCCGGATGAGATCCCGGACGTCACGAGGAGTTCCAGAATGGTCCGGAGGTAAAGATTTATATATCGGAAGTCCTGTTTTGGTCACCGGAAAAGTTTCGGGTTTTATCGGTAACGTACCGGGACCACCGGGAGGGTCCCGGCAGTCCACCAAGTGGGTCCACCAGCCCTGGAGGGCTGCATGGGCCAAGTGTGGGAGGGGACCAGCCCCAGGTGGGCTGGTGCGCCCCCCACCAAGGCCCAAGGCGCAAGGGAGAGTGGAAGGGGGCAAACCCTAGGCTCAGATGGGCCTAACGCCCACCTAGTGGTGCGCCCCCCTCTCTCCCCCCTTGGCCGCCCCCTAGATGGGATCTAGGGCTGGCCGCCACCCCTAGGGGTGGAAACCTAGGTGGGGGCACAGCCCCTCCCCTCCCCCTATATATACTTGAGGTTTTGGGCTGCCAGAGACACGATTCAATCTCCTTCTTGGCGCAGCCCTACCCTTCTCCCTCCTCGTCTCTTGCGGTGCTTGGCGAAGCCCTGCTGGAGTACCACGCTCCTCCACCACCACCACGTCGTCGTGCTGCTGCTGGATGGAGTCTTCCCCAACCTCTCCTTCTCCCCTTGCTGGATCAAGGCGTAGGAGACGTCACCGGGCTGTACGTGTGTAGAACACGGAGGTGCCGTCCGTTCGGCACTAGGATCATCGGTGATTTGGATCACGACGAGTACGACTCCATCAACCCCGTTCACTTGAACGCTTCCGCTTAGCGATCTACAAGGGTATGTAGATGCACTCTCCTTCCCCTCGTTGCTAGATTACTCCATAGATTGATCTTGGTGATGCGTAGAAAATTTTGAATTTCTGCTACATTCCCCAACAGTGGCATCATGAGCTAGGTCTATGCGTAGTTTCTGTGCACGAGTAGAACACAAAGCAGTTGTGGGCGTTGATTTTGTCAATTTACTTGCCGTTACTAGTCTTATCTTGATTCGGCGGCATCGTGGGATGAAGCGGCCCGGACCGACCTTACACATACTCTTACGTGAGACTGGTTCCACCGACCGACATGCACTAGTTGCATAAGGTGGCTAGCGGGTGTCTGTCTCTCCCACTTTAGTCAGATCGGATTCGATGAAAAGGGTCCTTATGAAGGGTAAATAGCAATTGGCATATCACGTTGTGGTTTTTGCGTAGGTAAGAAACGTTCTTGCTAGAAACCCATAGCAGCCACGTAAAACATGCAAACAACAATTAGAGGACGTCTAACTTGTTTTTGCAGGGTATGCTATGTGATGTGATATGGCCAAAGGATGTGATGAATGATATATGTGATGTATGAGATGATCATGTTCTTGTAATAGGAATCACGACTTGCATGTCGATGAGTATGACAACCGGCAGGAGCCATAGGAGTTGTCTTAATTTATTTATGACCTGTGTGTCAACATAAATGTCATGTAATGACTTTACTTTATTGCTAACCGTTAGCTGTAGTAGTAGAAGTAATAGTTGGCGAGACAACTTCATGAAGACACGATGATGGAGATCATGGTGTCATGCCGGTGATGATGATGATCATGGAGCCCCGAAGATGGAGATCAAAAGGAGCAATATGATATTGGCCATATCATGTCACTATTTGATGCATGTGATGTTTATCATGTTTATACATCTTATTTGCTTAGAATGACGGTAGTAAATAAGATGATCCCTCATTAAAATTTCAAGAAAGTGTTCCCCCTAACTGTGCACTGTTGCGAAAGTTCGTCGTTTCGAAGCACCACATGATGACCGGGTGTGATAGATTCTTACGTTCGAATACAACAGGTGTTGACGAGCCTAGCATGTACAGACATGGCCTTGGAACACATGCAAAACACTTAGGTTGACTTGACGAGCCTAGCATGTACAGACATGGCCTCGGAACACAAGAAACCGAAAGGTCGAGCATGAGTCTTATGGTAGATACGATCAACATGAAGATGTTCACCGATGTTGACTAGTCCGTCTCACGTGATGATCGGACACGACCTAGTTGACTCGGATCATGTAATCACTTAGATGACTAGAGGGATGTCTATCTGAGTGGGAGTTCATAAGATGAACTTAATTATCCTGAACATAGTCAAAAGGTCATCGCAAATTATGTCGTGGCTCGGGCTTCAGTTCTACTGTTTAGATATGTTCCTAGAGAAAATTTAGTTGAAAGTTGATAGTAGCAATTATGCGGACTAGGTCCGTAAACTGAGGATTGTCCTCATTGCTTCATAGAAGGCTTATGTCCTTAATGCACCGCTCAGTGTGCTGAACCTCGAACGTTGTCTATGGATGTTGCGAACATCTAATATACACATTTTGATAACTACGTGATAGTTCAGTTAAACGGTTTAGAGTTGAGGCACCGAAGACGTTTTGAAACGTCGCGAAACATATGAGATGTTTCGAGGGCTGAAATTGGGACTTCAGGCTCGTGCCCACATCAAGAGGTGTAAGACCTCCGACGATTTTCTTAGCCCGCAAACTAAGGGAGAAAAGCTCAATTCGAGCTTGTGCTCAGATTGTCTGAGTACAACAATCATTTGAATCGAGTGGGAGTTGATCTTCCAGATGAGATAGTGATGTTTCTCCGAAGTCATTACCACCAAGCTAGTAGAGCTTCGTGATGAACTATAACATATCAGGGATAGATATGATCCTTGAGCTATTCGCGACACCGCGAAAGTAGAAATCAAAAGGGAGCATCAATTGTTGATGGTTAGTAAAACCACTAGTTTCAAGAAGGGCAAGGGCAAGAAGGGATACTTCATGAAACGGCAAATCAGCTGCTGCTCTAATGAAGAAACCCAAGGTTGAACCCAAACCCGAGACTAAGTGCTTCTGTAATAAGGGGAACAGCCACTGGAGCAGAATTACCCTAGATACTTGGTAGATGAGAAGGCTGACAAGGTCGATAGAAGTATATTGGATATACATTATGTTAATGTGTACTTTACTAGTACTCCTAGTGGCACCAGGGTATTGAGATACCGGTTCGGTTGCTAAGTGTTAGTAACTCGAAATAAAAGAGCTACGGAATAAATGGAGACTAGCTAAAAGGTGAGCTGACGATATGTGTTGGAAGTGTTTCCAAGTTTGATGTGATCAAACATCGCACGCTCCCTCTACCATCAAGATTAGTATTAAACCTGAATAATTGTCATTTGGTGTTTGCGTTGAGCATAGACATGATTGGATTATGTCTATCGCAATACGGTTATTCATTTAAGGAGAATAATGGTTACTCTATTTATTTGAATAATACCTTCAATGGTCTTGCACCTAAAGGAATGGTTTATTGAATCTCGATCGTAGTGATACACATTTTCATGCCAAAAGATATAAGATAGTACCACTTACTTGTGGCACTGCCATGTAAGTCATATTGGTGTAAAACACATGAAGAAGCTCCATGTTGATGGATCTTTGGACTCACTCGTTTTGAAAAGTTTGAGACATGTGAACCATGTCTATTGGTGTATACGCATGAAGAAACTCCAGTAAGATGGATCGTTTGGACTCACTTGATTTTGAATCACTTGAGATATGCAAAATCATACCACATGGGCAAGATGACTGAAAGCCTCGTTTCAGTGAAATGGAACAAGAAAGCGACTTGCTGGAAGTAATACATTTTGATGTGTGTAGTCCAATGAGTGCTGAGGCGTGTAGTGGATATCATTATGTTCTTACTTCACAGATGATTTGAGTAGATGTTGAGTATATTTACTTGATGAATCACGAGTCTGAATTATTGAAAGGTTCAAGTAATTTCAGGGTGAAGTTGAAAGATCATCGTGACAAGAGGATAAAATATCTATGATATGATCATAGAGATGAATATCTGAATTACGAGTTTGGCACAGAGTTAAGACATTGTGGAAATTGTTTCACAACTAATATAGCCTGGAACACCATAGTGTGATGGTGTGTCCGAACATCATAACTGCACCCTATTGGATGTGGTGCATACCATGATGTCTCTTATCGAATTACCACTACCGTTTATGGGTTAGGCATTAGAGACAACCACATTCACTTTAAATAGGGCACCACGTAATTCCGATGAGATGACACCGTATGAACTATGGTTTAGAGAAACCTAAGCTGTCATTTCTTAAAAGTTTGGGGCTGCAATGCTTATGTGGAAAGGTTTCAGGCTGATAAGCTCGAACCCAAAGCGAATAAATGCATCTTCATAGAGTACCCAAAACAGTTGGGTATACCTCCTGTCTCAGATCCGAAAGCAATAGGGATTGTTTCTAGAATCGGGTCCTTTCTCGAGGCAAAGTTTCTCTCGAAAGAATTGAGTGGGAGGATGGTGGAGACTTGATGAGGTTATTGAACCGTCACTTCAACTAGTGTGTAGCAGGGCACAGGAAGTTGTTCCTGTGGCACCTACACCAATTGAAGTAGAAGCTTATGGTAGTGATCATGAAACTTTGGATCAAGTCACTACCAAACCTCGTAGGACGACAAGGATGCGTACTACTTCAAAGTGGCACGTGATCCTGTCTTGGAAGTCATGTTGCTGGACAACAATGAACCTACGAGCTATGGAGAAGCGATGGTGGGCCCAGATTCCGAAAATTGGCTCGAGGCCATAAAATCCGAGAGAGGATCCATGTATGAAAACAAAGTGTAGACTTTGAAAAAACTACTTGATAGTTGTAAGGCTGTTGGGTGCAGATGGATTTTAAAAGGAAGATAGACAATGATGGTAAGTGTCACCATTGAGAAAGCTCAACTTGTCGTTAAGGTGTTTCCCGACAAGTTCAAGGAGTTGACTATGATGAGACTTTCTCACACGTAGCGATGCTAAAAGTCTCTTGGAATTATGTTAGCAGTTACTGCATTATTTATGAAATCTTGCAGATAGGATGTCAAAACATTGTTTCCTCGGTGATTTTCTTGAGGAAAGGTTGTATGTGATACAACCGGAAGGTTTTGTCAATCTTGAAAGATGTTAATAAGTATGCAAAGCTCCAGCAATCCTTCTAAGGACTAGAGTAAGCATCTCAGAGTTGGAATGTATGCTTTGATGAGATGATCAAAGATTTTGGGTGTATACAAAGTTTATGAGAAACTTGTATTTCCAAAGAAGTGAGTGGGAGCACTATAGAATTTCTGATGAGTATATGTTGTTGACATATTGTTGATCAGAAATGACGTAGAATTTCTGGAAAGCATATAGGGTTATTTGGAAAGTGCTTTTCAATGGAAAGCCTGGATTAAGCTACTTGAACATTGAGCATCAAGATCTATAAGGATAGATCAAAACGCTTAATGGTACTTTCAAATGAGCACATACCTTGACATGATCTTGAACGTGTTCAAGATGGATCAGCCAAAGAAGGAGTTCTTGCCTGAGTTGTAAGGTATGAAGTTAAGACTTAAAGCTCGACCACGACAGAAGAAAGAGGAAGGACGAAGGTCGTCCCCTATGCTTTTTTCATAGGCTCTATACGGTATGCCATGCTGAGTACCGCACCTGATGTGTGCCTTGCCACATATCTGGCAAGAGGGTACAAAGGTAATCTAGGAGTAGATCACCAGAGAGCAGTCTAAATTATCCTTAGAGGAATAAGGATATGTTTCTCGGTTATGGAGGTGATAAAGAGTTCGACGTAAAGAGTTACGTCGATGGAAGTTTAACACCTATCCGGATAGCTCTGAGTAAAGATACCAGATACTATAATGGAGCAACAATTTAGAATAGCTCCAAGTAGAACATTTATTTGAAATGGCTCCAAATGTAGCGTAGTAGTTGCATCTACAAGATGACATAGAAATTTGCGAAGTACATACGGATCTGAATGTTGCAGACCCGTTGACTGAAACCTCTCTCACAAGCATAACATGATCAAACCCAGAACTCTTTGGGTGTTAGTCACATGGGGATGTGACCTTGAGTGTTAATCACATATCGATGTGAACTGGATTATTGACTCTAGTGCAAGTGGGAGACTGTTGGAAATATGCCCTAGAGGCAATAATAAATTGGTTATTATTATATTTCCTTGTTCATGATAATCGTTTATTATCCATGCTAGAATTGTATTGATAGGAAACTCAGATACATGTGTGGATACATAGACAACACCATGTCCCTAGTAAGCCTCTAGTTGACTGGCTCGTTGATCAATAGATGGTTACGGTTTCCTGACCATGGACATTGGATGTCGTTGATAACGGGATCACATCATTAGGAGAATGATGTGATGGACAGGACCCAATCCTAAGCCTAGCACAAGATCATGTAGTTCGTATGCTAAAGCTTTTCTAATGTCAAGTATCATTTCCTTAGACCATGAGATTGTGCAACTCCCGGATACCGTAGGAGTGCTTTGGGTGTGCCAAACGTCACAACGTAACTGGGTGGCTATAAAGGTACACTACAGGTATCTCAGAAAGTGTCTGTTGGTTGGCACGAATCAAGACTGGGATTTGTCACTCCGTGTAAACGGAGAGGTATCTCTGGGCCCACTCGGTAGGACATCATCATAATGTGCACAATGTGATCAAGGAGTTGATCATGGGATGATGTGTTACGGAATGAGTAAAGAGACTTGCCGGTAACGAGATTGAACAAGGTATCGGGATACCGACGATTGAATCTCGGGCAAGTATCGTACCGCTAGACAAAGGGAATTGTATACGGGATTGATTAAGTCCTTGACATCGTGGTTCATCCGATGAGATCATCGTGGAACATGTGGGAGCCAACATGGGTATCCAGATCCCGCTGTTGGTTATTGACCGGAGAGTTATCTCGGTCATGTCTGCATGGTTCCCGAACCCGTAGGGTCTACACACTTAAGGTTCGATGACGCTAGGGTTATAGGGAATAGATATACATGGTTACCGAATGTTGTTCAGAGTCTCGGATGAGATCCCGGACGTCACGAGGAGTTCCGGAATGGTCCGGAGGTAAAGACTTATATATCGGAAGTCCTATTTTGGTCACCGGAAAAGTTTCGGGTTTTATCGGTAACGTACCGGGACCAACGGGAGGGTCCCGGGGGTCCACCAAGTGGGGCCACCAGCCCCGGAGGGCTTCATGGGCCAAGTGTGGGAGGGGACCAGCCCCAGGTGGGCTGGTGCACCCCCCACCAAGGCCCAAGGCGCAAGGGAGAGTGGAAGGGGGCAAACCCTAGGCTCAGATGGGCCTAAGGCCCACCTAGTGGTGGGCCCCCCTCTCCCCCCCCTTGGCCGCCCCCCTAGATGGGATCTAGGGCTGGCCGCCACCCCTAGGGGTGGAAACCTAGGTGGGGGCGCAGCCCCTCCCCTCCCCCTATATATACTTGAGGTTTTGGGCTGCCAGAGACACAATTCAATCTCCTTCTTGGCGCAGCCCTACCCTTCTCCCTCCTCGTCTCTTGCGGTGCTTGGCGAAGCCCTGCTGGAGTACCACGCTCCTCCACCACCACCACGCCGTCGTGCTGCTACTGGATGGAGTCTTCCCCAACCTCTCCTTCTCCCCTTACTGGATCAAGGCGTAGGAGACGTCACCAGGCTGTACGTGTGTAGAACACGGAGGTGCCGTTCGTTCGGCACTAGGATCATCGGTGATTTGGATCACGACGAGTATGACTCCATCAACCCCGTTCACTTGAACGCTTCTGCTTAGCGATCTACAAGGGTATGTAGATGCACTCTCCTTCCCCTCATTGCTAGATTACTCCATAGATTGATCTTGGTGATGCATAGAAAATTTTGAATTTCTGCTACGTTCCTCAACAATACCAACCAAGATCACGATTAACCCACAGGACCAAATGGATCTACTCAAACATCATAGGATAACCATAGATCATTGGGAAATAATATATGGAGTTGAGCACCATGTTTAACTAGAGATTACAGCGGGGAGAAGAGGTGTTACACCGCTTTCTAGAGGGGGAGAAAGTTTGTGTTGACGGTAGAAAGATTGTTGATGTAGATCGCCGTCCCAATTGTTTCCCCCGACGGCACTCCGGCGCCACCGAAAGCGAGGGGGAGAGAGCCCCACTACTTCTTCTTCTTCCTTGGCCTCCCCCTAGATGGGAGGAGAGTTACCCCCTCTGGTCCTTGGTCTCCATGTCCGCAGAGGAGCGGGAGCTCCTCCGAGATTGGATCTCCCTCTCTGTTCTCTTCTGTTTTGCGTCCCCCAGATCTGGCCGACAACCGTTTCTTATATTCCCGGAGATCCGTAACTCCAATTGCGCTGAGATTTTAACACGATTTATTTTCTGGATATAAGCTTACTTGCACCCGAAGTAGAGGTCCAACCAAAGTACGAGGTGGGCATAACACACCACCGCGCGCCAGGGACCTCTAGCGCGCCCTGGTGTCTTGTGCCCTGTGTGGGCCTCAGTTTGCGGTGATTCCAACTCCCAAAAATCACATATATTCCAAAATAATCCACCGTGAAATTTATTGCATTTGGACTTCATTTGATATGTGTACTCTGCGATACAAAAAACATGCAGAAAACAGGAACTGGCACTGGATCAATAGGTTAGTCTAATAAATCATATAAAAAGTTGCCAAAAATATGTGAAAGTGATATAATATTGTCATGAAACAATAAAAAATTATAGATACGATGGAGACGTATCAGGGCTCCCGTGGCTGTGGCCACGACGGCGGTGTCGCCGGTGGAGCAGAGCTCTCGGGCTCAGTGCAGGTGGAGGTTAGGGGGCGCATCCAGGGCACAAAGGAGGGGGGTTAGAGGCAGGAGCTCACGGCGGTTGCAGTGGAGCGATCAGTGAGCTCAGAGGGGGTCAGTTGGCGACAGGGCGACGATGACGATCTCCGGCACCCGAGGTTGAAGATGATGATGGTCGCAGCAGTGCGGTGCGTCCCGGCTTGTGGACGTCTATGACGAGGAAGACAGAGTTGTGATGGTTCTCCCGGACACACTAGATGGGCGAGGGAGGGCCAGTGGCCGTGGTGAATGGCGTCGGCAGCGACGAACTCCGCTCAGGTGGGTGAGAGGAAGAGCTAGAGGAGGGGAAGAGCGCTCTAGGAGAGTGGGAGAGTAACAAGGGAGGTGCGTGGCATCGCGAGGGAGGTCCAGGGCGACGAGGGGGCAACCATGTAAGGTGGAGGTGGCGCGTGCGTGGCAAGCACACACCCTCCTGCCTACTAGAAGGAGGTTGAATATGGCGGGGTGGCTGGGCTGGGCCAGCTACAGTGCTGGGCCGCCAGGTAGGCCAGCTAAGTTGCTCTCTCCTCTCTGTTTTATTTTTGTTTCCCTTTTCTATTTATTTCATACTGTTTTGATTTGGTTTACAAACCAGATCCTTTTTAAACTTTCTATAAATTTTTATGTGAGCTCAGGAAACTAGTTCAAGGTCACATGCAAACTTACAAAAATATTTGAAGTTTATATCTTATATAACAGAAATAAATCCAACTCAAACAAGTTATTGATTTAAATCCAAAGTACCAAAATAGTTCCTCAAAAATGTTCCATATTTTTGGTTTGGACCAAAACCCTTGCCAAAAATATCAAACATCATTGAAGAGCATTTTGGAAACATGGGATGCATTTTCCATGGTTATTTGCCCTTCTTTTAATTAAAATTTTGAGGCTTTCAGATTTCCTCAATTCAAGTTTCTTGAATTTAAACATGATGAAAGGATGCTCTCTGATGCAACTATTACAAACAAATTCTAGGGCTGTGACAACTACGATCAGAGACCCTTTGGCGAAACCATGTGCGATGCATTAATCGCAAACGGTGATGTAAAAAACCTGTCAAAAAAGATGCAAAACATTTGCGATGAATGATACATCAAACACATTTTAGATTTTAGTTGCGTGTGTGATGAGGGGCATACGGTTGAACTGTACAAGCTATTTGCGATGAGACAGAACAATAGAAATGGGCAGCCAGGTCAAGGTGTGTGCGATATACGACATACAGTTCACTCTGATGAACTGTTTGCGATGATTGAGGTGAACACAAATGATTCGGTGTAACAAGATGTGTGTGATACTCGACAAACATGTCGGTAATCAGAATTGTGTGCGATCATTATAGACAGCCCATATGGTATTTTTGTGAATTGTATGCTCGTCAGTGCACACAGTTCAACAAAACCAACCTGTTGGCGATAATGTAGAAGATCTCTGTCGAATACATATTACCAACCGTCTGCGATGAGATTGACAAGATAAACAGAGATATATACAGTCTTCTTAATTTAGTTCTTGTTGTTGTTGTTGTTGTTGTTATTGTTGTTGTTGGATGGCCCCGCGACATCGTCTTGGCAAGGACGTTTCTTGCCACTGACCGTTGGATTTTCATCGTCGCCGCCGTCTTCATCGTCGTTGCTGTCGTCGTCCTCCTCCTCCTCGTTCGACCATTCCTCCCCATCATCATCGTCGTCCTCTTCTTCGTCCTTCGATGGTCCTCGTCCGTCTGGTTGTTGTCTGACGAATCCGGAGGCAGCGTCCCTTCCATGAACAAGATATAATGGAGGTCTGGATCGACGCCGGACTAAGGAAGATGAGCGGGGTGATTCCGATGTTGACCTATCATCGGGCGCCAGACTGCTGGCCGAACTATTGTCCTCGCTGTCGCTCAACATGGCTACAGATTGTGTGCCACTGTGTAGTGCGGCCTATCGGGGACGATGAAGATGATGGACACTTAAGCGGGGTATGCAGAGAAGAGGAACTACCAATTGAAGCGGGGATTGAAGCGGGGGTTGATGTATTATCTAACCGCTGATATAATCAACCGCAATTATTTGTACCCAGTCGCTCCAAATTCCCAGGGTTGCGCTGGACTCCTATTGGCTATTTGGCTGGTTTCCTTTTTCAGGGCAAAAACAAGGGACGAGTTTTGGGATTATGCACCGGTACAAGTACTAACAGAGTAGGATAGTTCGCAAGCAATACATTGAGCTCTTCTTATTGATAAAGCCAGTAATAATCAAACTAGAAAGGAAAAGAAAAAAGACAAAGAAAAATATCTGCACGAATCTTTGTATAACATCAATGGCATAGGACGTAGATGTGCATTAATTAGAGCACATCTAGATGTGCTTTAGCAATACTGTCAAACAAAACCCCTAACCATCATTGCAAACAGCGCATAGAACATGGATAATGCGACAACCACAACTACACATGCTAATTCCTTCTTGTCTCTTGCTTTCATCTGTTGCCTGTGATTGATTCTTTCTTGCTTCATCGTACTGACTGTACATTCCAGATCAGCCAGTTTCTTCTTCAGCTTTACGTTATCTTCTGCGAGCTTGGTGATAACACTCCGAGCCCTACCATGCCATTCTTCATCCAGCCAGTTAACAAAGGCACAACCCTCATATCCCTGCCAATGTTAAATAGTATTCTGGATGAGCGGTGACATTAACTGAAGTAAAATGATGAACTTAATTAGCACTAACCTCTAAGGGGCAACTGAGAAACCGCCTGCCAATGTCGAATCCCTCTGTGCATATAGGTCGAGCGGGAGTGTGCCCATGCAGACAACTCAGCTTTTGGTACTCCTCGGTGGCCGAAAACTCAGAGTCGAACTCGTGTTGTGGGAGTCTGGAGTCAAGTTCCGGATCCTGCGACAGATCACTTTCCTGGGGGGGGTCATTTAGGACAGATTCAGCAAGGAGCTATACTTTGGACATGCTAAAAAAGATCGGGATAGAACGGAACCTGACAGGATGATTCAGATCCGTAGTACACCTGCCTTCTGATGACCTTAGGCAAGTGCCCGGCAACGACCGCCGTCGTGGCGGCGGCGATACAAGCAGGAGCAGCTGCACCGAAACCATCAGCACCACTCATCCGCATTCCCCCAATGTCAGCGCCATGTGAGGGAATTTGGAGGCTATGTAGGGATTTGGGGGAGATGGGGAAACTATGGAGATAAGCTAACAGTCGGGAACTACTTATGGCACTATATGTTGTATACGGCACACTGTTTATACATGTCGTTTGTGTTAGGTATTACAACGTCACACATGATTTCCGCACCAAACCGTGTGAGAAGACAACATAGGTTAGACACGGTTGCCATTACATAACCGTATGTGATGTACTACCCTGTCCATATAATTGAGTTACGGTGAGATACCGTGTAAACAACCACTCTGCGGATATCTGTAAAAAGCAGCCTCTCTACATATAGAGATGGCGGCAGCGGCCTAGGCAGCGGCTACCGGAGAAGAGGTCAATCCTCGGTCGGTGAGCGGTGGCGGCATCATAGGAGGTCAATCCTTAGTCCACGGCGGGAGATAGCAGGAGCTCAACCATCAAGGTCGGCGGCGGTGTGATTCGAGCACGTCCATCGCGGTCGATGGCGGGATAGTGGAGGTCGAACTTCAGGCGGCAGCCGCACTAAGCTTTGCTCCTCGACCCTGCTATCTCGGTGTGCCGCCGCATCACGCTTGTCTATCTACTGGGTGGAGGTCGCCGCATGGCTAATTAATTAAGGTATTCTTTTTGTCAGTGGCTTAATTAAGGTATTCAATTCCTAAGGGTAGTGTTGTACTAGTACTCGGCGTGTAAATTGACTGGCCATTAATTTTTGTCATTGCACGTCTGGATAACAACATGGAGCGCCCTTAGTAATTTTTAAAATCAAACCTTGTGATTTATGCACGCATCTTTGGGCAGCAATTAATCTGTGTATTAATGTTGTTGTTTCGTTTTTAATTACTACTCATGTGTTGCAGATGGAACGATCTCGATGGATGAAGAATCGGAAAACCGCAGATTTTATCAGTGGCGTGACAGAGTTCATGAATTTGCCTAAAGTACAAAGAGGAGAATTGGTGATGTGGGTTACATCCTGTGTCCATGTACTGATTGTGCCAATACAGAGTCACATGAACTTGTAGATGTCCATATGCATTTAGTCTCTAGGGGATTCATGGATGGATATACATGTTGGACTAGACACGGTGAAGAGGAGGTCATGGATGAAGATACCCAGGGCAGAGAGATGCCAAACCCCCATCAGTGTCACATGGATGTTGAATCTAACATCGGGGCAGAGGCGTCAAGCTACCAATGGAACACCGGAAAGCCGAAACACCCACTAGAAAGCCAAGACGTCGACGGAGATGATGATGATCTTGATATGCCAGATTTTGCTGCTATGATTGTAGACTTCGAGGGCCCAAAAAAGGATATGATTGGGTACAAGGATCTGCCAACCATTGACGCAGACTCCAAGAAAGAATTGTATCCAAGTTGCAAAAAGAAATATTCCAGGTTGAGTGCCACCCTGGCGTTTCTCAGATGTAAAGCAGCAAATGGTCTATCAAACAAGGGCTTCACAGATATGTTAGGTCTTTTCAAAGAAATTCTTCCGGAAGATAATGTGCTCCCCAGAAGCATGAATGAAGCGAAGAAAATTGTTTGTTGATTGGAACTTGAAGTACAGAAGATACACGCTTGTGTGAATGATTGTATATTGTACCATGGTGAGTACAAATATTTGCGTGCATGTCCCACATGCAAGCATGCACGATAAAAGCGTAGGAGAGCAAAGGATAAGTACAAATTGGATGACGAGATCAAGACAGGAATCCCTTTCAAGGTCGTTTGGTACTTCCCTTTAATTCCAAGGTTGAGGCGTTTGTTTGCAAACCCTAGAGAGGATATGTAACGGCAACCGTGTCTAACCTACGTTGCGGTGGCATCGTGATGAGCAAATTGCAGATAGGTTTATGAGGCACCCGAAAGATGGGGCTCAGTGAGAATTAATCGACAAAAAGTTCAAATTTTTTTCCAAGGATCCTAGAAGTATAAGGCTCGGGGAGTGTACTGAAGGGATGAATCCTTTTGGCGATATGAGCACGAATCACAGCACATGGCCGGTGTTTCTGTGCATATATAACCTAGCTCCTTGGTTGTGCATGAAGAAAAAATACATTATGATGTCAATGATTATCCAAGGCCCGAAGCAACCTAGAAATGACATCGACATTTACTTTCAGCTACTGGTAGAAGAACTACTGACAGTGTGGATAGATGCGCCTGTTGTAAAATGTTGTGATGCTCACAGAAAGGAGATTTTCGATATACATGTGATGCGGGTGCACACCATTCAAGATATGTCAGCATTAGGCAACACATCAGGGCAGAAAACAAAGGGAGATGTAGGGTGTGTCACATGCATGGATAGGACAGCTAGCAGAAGACTTCCCAACTCACGTGAAACAGTGTATATGCGTCATCGTAGGTTCTTACGGAAAAATCACCCATACCGAAAGATGAAAGCTGAATTTGATGGTATGGCAGAGGCAGGTGCGGGCCCAACACCCTATGACGGGGAGGTGGTCCACAACATGGTTTAAAAAATTAATGGTGTGCTTGGCAAGAACCACCCATTGACGGTGAAACAAACACCCAAGGGTCAAGTGTTTAAGAAGAAATCGGTGTTCTGGAAATTACCTTACTGAGAGATTCTACGTGTACGTCACTGCATCAATGTCATGCACGTAGAGAAGAGCGTATGTGAAAGCATCCTTGGTACTCTACTCAAGATTAAAGGTAAAAAGAAAGGATGGCTACGGTTCACGGATCGATATGCTTGTTGATCAATCAAAACGCAAGAGTGAAGCAGAAGATAATGAAAAATTCATCAAAGCTCGCCAGATTTACAATTTTAGTACAAAAGAAGCAACACAGTTCTTTACCTATTTGTTATCAGTTAAGACACCCTCTTCCTACTACGCGAACATCAAAAGTCTCATGGATGTGAGCTCAGGTAAAATGAAGTTGGGACACATGAAGTCACATGATTGCCACGTAATGTTGACACAAATCCTCCCGGTGGCCATCAGGAATCTGATGGACAAAGATATAAGAAACACACTCATTGACCTCTGTGATTTGTTCAACCAACTATGGAAGAAAGTTGTAAATCCTGAAGAGTTGGATCATATGCAAGATGATATTGCAAGAATATTTTCCAACCTAGAGATGTTTTTCCCACCATCATTCTTTGATGTCATGGACCATCTCACTGTGCACCTTGTCGACGAGATAAAGTATCATGGTCCTGTGTTTCTTCGCAACATGTATTTCCTTCAAGCGGTTCATGGGAATACTGAAGCGCTTTTGTCGAAACTGAAACCATCCAGAGGCAAGCATCCTACAAGGTTATACCGCGGAGGAGGTGGTTGAGTTTTGCACCGAATACATGAAACAACGACCTATAGGTTTGACCCTCTCTCGCCAGGAGGGAAGGCTAAAAGGTAAGCCGGTCCTTGCTGGCACGCAAATGGCTGCACCCAGAGAATTGGCAGAGAAAGCCCATTTGACGGTACTGCTTAACAGCCCAGTTCTCATCGCTTATGCCGAAGAACACTTGGCGGAGATATGCCAAAGCTTCTTACCAATGTTGTCTTCATCAGATGTGGAGATGAAGGAGCACACTAAGAACTATGCTGAATGGCTGAAGAATTTTTTGGCACAAGGATCCATCGATGACATTGCTACGTGGTTGGCACAAAAGCCATCACCTACGGTGTTGACATACCAAGCATATGACATAAATGGATACACGTTCTACATCGAGGAACGTGATCAGAAGACCTCGTATCAGAACATCTCTGTTCGAATAGAATGCATGACTGTAAATGAAGCTGATAAAAGGGTATACTATGGAACCATCAAAGAGATTTGGGAGCTTGACTATGTGAAAGTTAAGGTGGCATTATTCAGGTGCGCATGGATCCCTCTTGGTCAGGTAAGGATTGATGAGTATAGGAAGACCTGTGTTAACAAGACAACGATGGCATATCACATGGACCCATTCATTCTTTTTCTTTGTGAAAGACCCCTTGCATAAGAACTGCCATTTAGAGATGCATGGGAAGAGAATGGTACTGGGTGTCGACGATGTTGCCGATGAGGATGAGTACGATGAATTTGATGAGTTGCCAGCCAAGGGATCACGCACCCGTGTAATAGAGCAGCATAAAATCATCAAAAACCCCAAGTTCATTCGGGGTCAACTTAATGATCCCAGTTCCCCCATGTACATGGGAACTAAGACGTAAGACTAGTCTTTATGCCTACCCTGCAACTTAATTCGTTCCATTTAGAACTGTCGCGTGTACTGAATTTGTGAGTTATGCCCAGTTTTCTGTTGATGTAAGAACCGTTAATATGTTGACCTTGATATGCTGTCAGCTCAGGCAATGAATATGAACTGTTTTTTGTTATTATTATTATTATTATTATTATTATTATTATTATTATTATTATTATTATATAATAGAGGTAGCACACTCAATTGATCTCACTATAGTATGTGTGAACAAAAATATGCAATCTAGTTTGCGAATAGCACACGGTTCGTTGATGAAAGCCGTGTGCCGACCAAACCCCGCCACCCGCCCATGATCTGAGTCATGCTTTTTGATTGGCCAGAACCCAAACCCCACGTATCGTACGTCTGCACCGTTGGATGCTCCCAGATCGAATGGTGATCCTCATCCCTTTTGACAGCACATGCAGTTCCGGTTGTAATCTTATTTTTATGCACAAAATGCATGTTAATCGCAAAAAATGTCTTAAATATAGCTAACAATACCTGAAATGCACCCGAAAATCATACCCATGGTATAATGGTGATTGCGTACCGTGGAAATTTTTATGAGGCCAAATGATGGTGATTGACACGTCTCCTTTTGGAAAACCATTATGCTTCATGTGAGATGCTCCGGTTTGGAAGGAGCGGTCATCAAAACTTGTGCCAAACTTTACCAATTTTTTTCCAATGGGTCGTGAGAGCACACACATCGATTTTGATGATGTCTGAACTCCATTTGAATTTCCTATAATTAAAATACCAACTAGGCCTACGCCAGTGGCCGCACCTCGCGGCCGAAATGTTTGAAACTTCTCCCCGCTTCTCGAACAAACGGATGAAAACTCAAAAAGCGATGCACAAATGATCTGTACACCTTCTTTGCTAGGCTGATAGTAAGGGGGTATCATAGCTAGTATCATGCATGCCAACTAGGCAATTTTGATGAGCTGTCATAGAATTAATCAAATGAAGAAAGAGAGGGTTAAGTATCATATCATGAAACCGTATCATAATAAATGCTATGCTACTATGTGTCATGCATGACAATATAAATAAAGTACTACATATGATACTAGCTACTCTATGATACTATGCATTAGAGCAAGTACAATAGAATGATATAAGACTAGCCACAATGGGTAGTAACATAGAATGTCACTAGTCTATGTTACTACCTCTATATTGGGGAGTAACATATGTGTAGTAACATGCAACACTTCATTTATTAGGCTATAGACTCATCTTGCCTTGAGATGTGTGATGTTACTCATACTACTAGTAACTAGCTATGTTACCACTTTCCTCTCTTTCTTCATTTATTGCTTGCCGCATCATCTATTTTATCTAGATACGTGTGATGTTACTACCTATATATGTTACTCCCATTGTGTGTAGTCTAAGCAGGCTATAAGGAATATAATAACATATATGTGCTTTAGTTGGAGGAAAGAGAAGAGGAGAGATAAGAGAAGCGGACTCTTGGTTAGTAGAGCCAGCTATAACACGAGACCCAAGACACTTTGTGAGGATGTGAGGTGGGCCAACTATTGATAAACTAGTACGTATTTAAAACTTATTACTATACATGCCCACTAAGAGGTTGGCTGTATATGACATGACAACTTCTTATAGCCGAACCTTGGTTGTATTATTAACCATGCTCTTAGTGAGGTAGCTAGTATGTCATAGACTAGCTAGTATATATTACTCACTCCTTTTCGGTTTAGGCTGGTTGTAATGGTAGTATCATAAGCGGTATCATGCAAGCCAACTAGACTTTCTGGATGATGTGGCACACAATTAAATGAGGAAAGAGAGGATGTGGTATCATATCATGATACCGTGTCATAGTAAATGTTGTACTACTTTGTGTGATGCATGACAATTAATAAGGCAACCTAAGATACTAACTTATGATACAATGCATTACAGAATTAGTATCATACACTAGTATATATCATATGCATGATACTAGTATATGATACTCCCCATTACAACCATCCGTATAGGGCTCAATTCAAAAATCTCACCAACCAAGGTAGATGGTGAGTGGTGGAATAAATTTTGTAGTTTGCAAAAACACCCAATTAATGCTTTTGTTTTCCTCAAAATATTATGTTTTCCAATGTATTAATTGTAATACATGCATGCATAAAGTACATGCATTGGTCAACTTTCTCTTAATACTTGCATGCAATGATTTAATGCACCTTGGAATCTGAACATGTGATGGGGAACAACCAAATTAAGCCTTATAAAATGGAAAAACTAAAAATTTGAGATAAGCCTATAAACCGGAAAGGAGGGAGTATATATGCATGATACTAGTATATGATCGACAATACCTCCGTAACGCGCGCATGCATAGTATCATAAGTTAGTATCTTAGGTTGCCTTATTAATTGCCATGCATGACACAAAGTAGTAAAACATTTAATATGATACGGTATCATGATATGATACCACAACCTCTATTTAATCATTTATCTATGTGCCACATCATCCAAACATTCTAATTGGCATGCATCATACCGCTTGATACTCCCATATTATGACCAGCCTTATTAGGGTGGCCATAGTGCGGGCATCATAGCCGGTATCATGCACTCGAGAATAGAAAATATGATGATGTGGCAAAGAAGCAGCAACATATGTATATAATAAATGCTATACTACTTTGTGTCAGGCATGGCCATAAATATGGTCATCTATGATATATGCTACTCTATGATACTATATATGCACTATGAAGGTACGTACATAGTATCCAGAGGCAGAGGCACGGGGAGGGGGGGACAGGGGCCCCGACCCTCCCCAACATTAGTCACTTCTTTGTATTTTGGGCGTGAACAGTAATTTTTTTGTTATGTTTCCTTAATCGGGCCCCCTCAAGATCATATTACGATTCTTGCCTCCGCCACTGGTAGTATCTTACACTAGTATCATATATATGCATTGTAACGCCCTCGATGCGGCTATATCTCCCACGTGTCGAAGCACGACTTAGAGGCATAACCGCATTGAAAGCAATGTAGCAAGTGAGGTAATCTTCACACAACCCATGTAATACATAAGGGAAAGAGGTACATAGTTGGCTTACAATCGCCACTTCACACAATTACATGAATAAAAACATTACATCAACCAGATACAATCAAGGTCCGACTACGGAACCAAAATAAAAGAAGACTACCCCAAATGCTACACAGATCGCCGATCGTCCCGACTGGGCTCCACTACTGATCAACTAGAACGAAACAACTTAAAGGACAAGATCTTCAAAGAGCTCCTCCTTGAGCTTGGTTGTGTCATCTGCACGGTTTCATCGGCACCTGAAAACTGGTTTTTGAAGTATCTGTGAGTCACGGGGACTCAGCAATCTCACACCCTCGCGATCAAGGCTATTTAAGCTTATGGGTAAGGTAAAGGTATGAGGTGGAGCTGCAGCAAGCGACTAGCATATATGGTGGCTAACCTATTCGCAAAAGAGAGCGAGAAGAGAAGGCAAAATCACGGTCGAACAACTATGATCAAGAAGTGATCCTAGAACAACCTACGTCAAGCATAACTCCAACACCGTGTTCACTTCCCAGACCCCGCCGAGAAGAGACCATCACGGTTACGCATGCGGTTGATGTATTTTTATTAAGGTCAACTTCAGGTTTTCTACAACCGGACATTAAGAAATTACCATCTGCCCATAACCGCGGGCACGGCTTTCGAAAGTTCAAATCCCTACAGGGGTGTCCCAACTTAGCCCACCACAAGCTCTCACGGTCAACGAAGGATATTCCTTCTAGCGGGAAGACCCGATCAGGCTTGGAATCCCGGTTACAAGACATTTCAACAATGGTAAAACAAGACCAGCAAGACCACCCAGATGTGCCGACAAATCCCGGTAGGAGCTGCACATATCTCGTTCTCAGGGCACACCGGATGAGCCAGACGTCGGGTAAGCCAACCCAGAGTTGCCCCTACTAGCCACGGACATCGCTCAGTTGGACCAACACTTAGAGAAGCACTGGCCC
>NC_041382.1:440069930-440080566 GCF_002162155.2 Triticum dicoccoides
TTAAATAAAGATGACCCTTGAGCCGGCCGACCCAAGGGAAAGAAAAGGCTAGGTGGCAAATGGTAAAACCAATGTTGGGACTTGCTGGAGGAGTTTTATTCAAGGCGAACTGTCAAGGGGTTCCCATTATAACCCAACTGCGTAAGGAACGCAAAATCCGGGAACATAACACTCATATGACGGAAACTAGGGCGGCAAGAGTGGAACAAAACACCAGGCATAAGGCCGAGCCTTCCACCCTTTACCAAGTATATAGATGCATTAATTAAATAAGAGATATTGTGATATCCCAACAAATATCCATGTTCCAACATGGAACAAGCTCCAATCTTCACCTGCAACTAACAATGCTATAAGAGGGACTGAGCAAGCGGTAACATAGCCAAACAACGGTTTGCTAGGACAAGGTGGGTTAGAGGCTTGGTTTAACAATATGGGAGGCATGATAAGCAAACGATAGGTATCGTAGCATAGGCATAGCAAAAGAGCGAGCAACTAGCAAGCAAAGATAGAAGTGATTTCGAGGGTATGGTCATCTTGCCTGAAATCCCGCAAGGAAGAAGAAGGAGTCCATGAAGAAGACAAACGGACGAAGTCGAACGGATCCTCACAATCACGACATTATCGGAAACAACCCAAAGAAGCACACCGGATAGAAGCAAACAACATAGCAAACAACCACCACATAGACATGGCATGATGCACAAACAATTATGATGCATGTCCGGTTTAATTAAGCATGGCATGGAAAAGTGCACAAACAACACTACAAGTTAAGTGGAGCTCAATATGCAACGAGTTGCATATTGACGGAACACCACATGCCTTATTTAGTTCTCTCTCGTTTATACTCAACAAAATTAAATGTTGGTTAGCATGGCAAGGGGTGAAGCACAACAAAACTACCTATCTAGGCAAGTTTAAATGAGGCCGGAAACAACGAACAACAATTCCGGTAAAACCACATATGCATATTGTGGTTATGGTACTGTTCTGCCCTAAACCATATTTTAGAGTTGTTAAACTTGCAAAGTAAAGCCACCATGTTAAACTAGGCATTTTTCTACCCCATTTACATATAAATTTTATTAAAATCCGAGCTACGATTATTTAGTTATGATTATAATCATTTTAATAAATTATTTAAGCAAATTTAAACAAACAACATCTTAAGCATTTTAAACATGGATGAAAAAGACATATTATGAAACTAGATGAAAAACTAAGCATATTTCATATATAAGTTGTTTCAAACCGATGCACGGTTAATTAGTTATTAACAATGCAAAACAGTGGCAAAATGATGTAATTATGCATGCACTGGAAAATGATAAAACCCTAAGCAGAAAAAAAACATACTTGGGCCAGAAGCATCACGGTGCAGCGGCCCAGCAGCGAAAGTAGCCCAAGTGTGCGTGGTGTGTGCACGATTTAAAACAGGGGTGCGGCAAAAGAAGAAAAAGAAATGGGGAGAACCCGGGATTCGATCCCAGGACCTCCTGGTGTGCGTTGGGCACTAACCACTACGCTGGTGCTTTGTTCGTGGCTAGAAAGGGAGATCGGAACTTATGAAAAATCCAAATGCAAGAGCCTTCTTCTCCATGGATCGCAAAAGAACTAGGTGACGACGCCGGCGAGAAAGATGGCGATCATCTCGATCACAGGCCGACGGCGGGGGTGCGGAAATAGGTGGGGGTGCTGGCCTACAAGCGGGGTGGCTGCGGGTGCGGCGTGTGCGCAGGCATTCGAGCACGAGCTACAGCTCGTCCCGGACATGGAGGAGAAGGAGACCGGAGCCGCGTGGGTCGTGCTTTGCGGCTATTGCACGAAAACGGAGAGGGTCGAATGTGTGCGGGAGGGTGCAGATGCATACGTGCGCTGAGGCGGTGCTCGAGCACGAGCTCGGGCTCGACTCGGGCGTGCAACTATTATGGTGTGGTCACGGTGTGGCGACGTGAGGCATGCGGGCGAAGCAGAGCGAAACAGGGGAGGCGGCGGCGCTGTGCACAAAGAGCGGCGGAGGAGGTCGGGCCCGATGCACCAAGGAACAAAACGGCAAGCTAAAGGAGGGAATTGGTTCTACAGAACGTTCCGTCCCTATTGGATGCACACGGGCAACATGGAGAGGTCGGAACAATCGCCGAAGACGAGGTCCGACGGAGGAGCGCTCGGGCTCGACAAAGATGGACGAAACAGGGTATAATCGGAGGAGAGGAACTAATGAGGAGGTGTGACTGCTCACATTGAGGGGCTTGAAGGAGTCGTTCTAGCTTGGGGATGCAAGGAGCAATGGACTCGGCCGTCGACAAGTTCACCCGAGGAAGAAGACAGAGATGATGGCGAGCAGAGAACGGCCTCCGACTTGGCGTCCATGTTGCAGGGGAAGAAGAGGGTGCTGGCGCCGCGTATTGATGTCCCGCGGCTCCGTCAAGGAAGCAGGTGGTTGGCGGGAGCTCCTACGGCGGAGACGAACTCTCGCACGTCTCGGACATGGCGATCGGGTGGCCAGGCAGCGGGCGCGTGCGAGCTCCTTACGTGTGGCGGCGGGCGGAGGAGAAAGAGGGAGGAGGAGGAACCCTAGGGCACGACTAGGGTTAAATAGGGGGCGCGGGCACAGCTGGCTCGGCCATGGTGGCCATGGCGTGCGTGTAAAGGAGAGGGGAGAGGTAGGAGAAAGATGGGTTAGTGCTACAGAAAAGCCACTGATGCATGGGTCCAGCTATGCCACGTGGGAGGAGTGAGAGAGAGGGGTATGTGAGTTTCAGGTGGAAAAAGGATCTGGAGGGCTAGGTGGGCTGTTGCGGGTGCGCTGAAGATGGGCCACTGCCGGGCTGCTCCCTGCTGCGCTGAGTTGCTGCTGCTCTTCCTTTTCTATCTCTTCAAATAGAAATAAAAGAACAAAAGCACAGAGGAATTGGAGAGCGTTTTGAGAGATATAAGAATATCCTTGGAGTCCAGAATTTGTGCAGAATTTGAATAAATTGCTTTGGGAATTTTTTAGGATAGAAAAATAATTCAAGTTTGAATTTAATTCAAACTTGAGCCATTTTTGAACCCTACCAAAACAACTCCAAAATGGACTATATTTGACAGAGATGTATAAGGCATGGAATAAGATCATCAAAAAATAAATGAACATTAAAGGAGGAGGGAATACTGTCACTTGCAAAAACATTAGGAAGAAGGAAAGGAGAGGTGATGATACATGGGACATATGCATAGGGCAAGCAACAGTGTAACATGCATGAATACAAACGCACAATGCACATGCTGACATGACAAGATGCAACACGCAAGCGAATGACATGGCAACGACATCGAATAACTGGAGGACACCTGGCACATCGGTCTCGGGGCGTTACAACACTCCACCACTATGAGAGGATCTCGTCCTGAGATCTAGAATGACACCGGAGGGAAAAACGGAAGAGAAAGAGAAGAGGAAAAACTAAGTTGCTTCTTTGACAAGCGAGTGAAACCAAAGAACCTTGAAAAGGTTAAGCCATTTCGAGAAAAGAATACAACGAAGATGAACGAAGTTGAAAACACTCCGTTAGAAAAGAGGGACAAGGAAGAACAACTTCGGGCAGCACTCCGATTGAAAAGAAAAGGAATTGAATAAGAACTTGGTAAGATGAGAAGATACTTGATGAAATCACAACACACTGCCTCCGGAACTATTGAATGAATGGAACAAGGGGTAAGAAAGATCTCAGACAGCACTCCGGTTGAAAAGAGATGCAAGGCTTGATAAGGCAAAAAGAACTTGATCAAAAGGGCACAACACTCCGGTTAAATGGATAAGCACGAAAAGAACATGATCTTTGACAAAACGAGATGATGGGTTGAAAAGAGCAACATGACAATGCCCCCGGAACAAAAGAATAGAAGATAGATAATTGAAATAGGATAATGGAGAAGAAGCCAACTTCTGCCACAAAAGAGCTTGAAAAGGCATCTTTAGGAGAATGGTCGAACAGAATTTTTGGAAAACCAACAACGAAAAGAATAATCTTGATATGGTCTTATGGAATACATCTCAGATTATGAGGTGACAACCTGCCACTCACGGGAAGAAGAATTGAATTGATATGGACAAGGAGACGAGAAAGTTATTTCACCGGGAGGATAGATGAAGCACTAGGATCATATATTATCACCATTAATAGCAATAATCCTTAGGGGAAGCTTTAGGTGAAATATAACCCAAGGTAACTCCAATGATGAGATTGATGGATTTAAAATACCTCATTCTTAATAACATGTGAATCATGAAACATGAACTCAAATTATCAAGAATGACATAATACCATCTCCAAAGATACGGTAGAAAGAAATTGCACTCCGGATTGCAAGATGAAGAATTCTTGAGCTCCTCTGAAAAGAATCTCGATGAACACTTCGAGAAGGAATTAAATCCTTGATGAACCATCATGTAGAACCTCCATGAAGAACTATGGTAAACAAAGGAATGAAAAGAAAGAGAAATTGAAAACACAAGGTGAATCCTTGCAATGATCTAGATGGATCTCCGTGATAATTAGAGCTTGGAACTCCGGGAAAGAAAAGATAACGCATCTCGAACCGAGAATGTGAAATGATGAACCACTCCGGAAAGCAGGAAAAAAATAAACTCGATGAAACAAGAATAAGAATTAAATTATCCTTATCCTTAATCAATTAAATTGATGACAAACAATGGATTTGGCATATTACTTATTCTCGTAGAAAAGATTAAGAGCGATATCGCACAAACTCAATGGACCACCGGTAGGATTTAACCAACGAATACATTGATATGATAATGAAGCAATAGAAATCTTGAACGAACCACCGTAAGAATTGAAAACGATTGAAGAAAAGATAAAGAAACACCGGGAAGAATTAGAGAACGAATGATGATACTTGAGGGGATTTAGATACATGAGAATGAAGAGATCATGAGCCGATTAGAGATCACTTGAACAAAGCACCGGTAAGATTGGAGAATGATAACTGAAAGCTGAGAATGAATAAACCTGAACTAATCGACTCTGGATAACAAACTGAGAACACTCTTGAATTGTTCCGGAAGGATGAAAATAATTCTGACAATCGAAAACAATTATGAGAGGATGGCATAACGCTAGAACCATGAATCTTTGATAGAACGAAACAAGATTCAAGGGAAAACTCTTTCTCGGTCTTCAAAAGCAGAGAATGATGATGAGAAACACCACCATGAATTGTTGAGATACTCCGGGATGAAAATTGGAAAGGTAGAGCCAACGATGAAAATAATTTGAAAGATCTTGGAGAAATACATATGACTGATGATGAATCATTCTTACGTCAAACTTTGAAAAGAATTTGGGAGTAACTCCGGGAAAAATTAGAAGAGTCAGGTAAGGTCCTGGGAAAAGACCTATGGGTTAGGGCCTACTCAAAAGAAACACCGTTGAAAAGATTTAAATAGAGAATGCACTGGTTGAATTAAAAGACTTGAATGAGATAACATCCTCGAAAGAGCTTGAACGAATGTAGAGCGGAAACACGAATCTTCGAGATATCTTGAGCATTCCGGAACAATTGAATAGCGAGAGGTGAATGATAAAGAGGTGCACCGGTAAGGAAAAAGCATTGAAACGAGGAAAGGATATACTCAACAAAGCTTGAATTGAAACCACCGGAGAAGAAAAAAGAACGAATAATGATAACTTGAAACTCCGTTAGTATCTTCCTGAGAATCACCGGATAAGAACATTGAAGAAAAAGAATGGAGAGACTTCATGATCCTAAGATAGATATTTGATAAACAAATCTTAGTCCTTGAAGAAAAAGGGTGGGTGGGCGGGAAAAAACAAAGGCAACTAGGAGACGGGTGAAACAAACACCGTTGAGAAGAACTGATACTAGATCTTGCGGATGTTGAAATGATCGGATCCACTTGAAGAGAAATACACCGGTGAAAAGGATTGGCATCACAACCTCGATTATCAAGAAGGATTGGTATTCACATAGGAGTATGAGAACACCGGTTCGAAAAGGTATGGACTCACACTTGACTTCGAAGCAACTCGAATACCACAACTCAAAAATAAAACAAAGGATTGGCTTGCAGAATAAGCCGGAACAAACATATGATAGAGATTTCGTCCGAAGTTTTCGTGGTGGGGCCTACACGGGCTCGATCGTACAACACCATCATGTACAAGGCAGTGCACATGACATACGAAGCATCCCCGAGTCGGCATAGCCAAGGACTCTTTAAGACACAACGAGACCACTATAAAACCAACCATGGATAGGCTGACCACTAGACGTCGAACCCCAATTTCAAATCATACATCTGTCGGAAAGATATCCTAAGAGCTACTTGAATTCCCACTTATAAACTCCCGAAACTTTCCGATTATGTAATCAGGTGTTGGGGATACAGGGGAAGCATAATATCTCACCCAAAACTAACAAATCCTACATCCAGCTGTATCCATCCTTCAACACATAACCAAGAAACCTTCGGAAATCGTTTACCTCAACCTTCGAAAAGCATCCGTTATACGAGTTATGGCAATACTCCCGAACTCCCGCCCTAGTACTGGGTGGCGTCGAGGTTATCTCACCAACAACTGCATAAAAGAGATTTTCGATGTCGGTGAATAAAAATCAGGTATTCCAGAACTGCAACGATAAAATTGTGACGACAACACCTCAGAGCTCAACTCCCCGGGACACTGTCACAACCCCTAAATGTCAGGAGGCACCAAGAACAATGTTCTCGTCACAAAACCATCGGAACGATTCCAAGATACCCGCGTGATCCTAAATTTTTTTAGTGAAATTTGAGAAGAGAAGAGTCAAAACTCTACGTCAGCATGCCTCACCAGAGCGACGAAGGGACTGAGGAGTAAAAAGAATTCCTAAACTCTCCGATATATAATTCCTAAATAACTCAAAACATTTTTCTAGACTCAACAACGCCAATGATTCAATCAAGCAGGGGGGCTCCTAAGGTCAGGGAAGGCTCTGATTACCAACTTGTAACGCCCTCGATGTGGCTATATCTCCCACGTGTCGAAGCACAACTTAGAGGCATAACCGCATTGAAAGCAATGTCGCAAGTGAGGTAATCTTCACACAACCCATGTAATACATAAGGGAAAGAGGTACATAGTTGGCTTACAATCGCCACTTCACACAATTACATGAATAAAAACATTACATCAACCAGATACAATCAAGGTCCAACTACAGAACCAAAAAAAAGAAGACTACCCCAAATGCTACACAGATCCCCGATCGTCCCGACTGGGCTCCACTACTGATCAACTAGAACGAAACAACTTAAAGGACACGATCGTCAAAGAGCTCCTCCTTGAGCTTGGATGCGTCATCTGCACAGTTTCATCGGCACCTGCAAACTGGTTTTTGAAGTATCTGTGAGTCATGGGGACTTAGCAATCTCACACCCTCGCGATCAAGACTATTTAAGCTTATGGGTAAGGTAAAGGTATGAGGTGGAGCTGCAGCAAGCGACTAGCATATATGGTGGCTAACCTATTCGCTAAAGAGAGCGAGAAGAGAAGGCAAAAGCACAGTCGAACAGCTATGATCAAGAAGTGATCCTAGAACAACCTACGTCAAGCATAACACCAACACCGTGTTCACTTCCTGGACCCCGCCGAGAAGAGACCATCACGGTTACGCACGCGGTTGATGTATTTTAATTAAGGTCAACTTCAGGTTTTCTACAACCGTACATTAACAAATTCCCATCTGCCCATAACCACGGGCACGGCTTTTGAAAGTTCAAATCCTTGCAGGGGTGTCCCAACTTAGCCCATCACAAGCTCTCACGGTCAACGAAGGATATTCCTTCTAGCGGGAAGACCTGATCAGGCTCGGAATCCCGGTTACAAGACATTTTGACAATGGTAAAACAAGACCAGCAAGACCATCCAGATGTGCCGACAAATCCCGATAGGAGCTGCACTTATCTCGTTCTCAGGGCACACCGGATGAGCCAGACGTCGGGTAAGCCAGCCCAGAGTTTCCCCTGCTAGCCTCGGACATCGCTCAGTTGGACCAACACTTAGAGAAGCACTGGCCCGGGGGGTTAAATAAAGATGACCCTTGAGCTGGCCGACCCAAGGGAAAGAAAAGGCTAGGTGGCAAATGGTAAAACCAATGTTGGGCCTTGCTGGAGGAGTTTTATTCAAGGCGAACTGTCAAGGGGTTCCCATTATAACCGAACCGCGTAAGGAACGCAAAATCCGGGAACATAACACTGATATGACGGAAACTAGGGCGGCAAGAGTGGAACAAAACACCAGGCATAAGGCCGAGCCTTCCACCCTTTACCAAGTATATAGATGCATTAATTAAATAAGAGATATTGTGATATCCCAACAAATATCCATGTTCCAACATGGAACAAGCTCCAATCTTCACCTGCAACTAACAACGCTATAAGAGGGGCTGAGCAAGCGGTAACATAGCCAAACTACGGTTTGCTAGGACAAGGTGGGTTAGAGGTTTGGTTTAACAATATGGGAGGCATGATAAGCAGATGGTAGGTATCATAGCATAGGCATAGCAAAAGAGCGAGCAACTAGCAAGCAAAGATAGAAGTGATTTCGAGGGTATGGTCATCTTGCCTGAAATCCTACAAGGAAGAAGAACGAGTCCATGAAGAAGACAAATGGACGAAGTCGAACGGATCCTCACAATCACGACATTACCGGAAACAAACCGAAGAAGCACACCGGAAAGAAGCAAACAACATAGTAAACAACCACCACATAGACATGGCATGATGCACAAACAATTATGATGCATGTCCGGTTTAATGAAGCATGGCATGGCAAAGTGCACAAACAACACTACAAGTTAAGTGAAGCTCAATATGCAACGAGTTGCATATTGACGGAACACCACATGCCTTATTTAGTTCTCTCTCTTTTATGTACTCAACAAAATTAAATGTTGGTTAGCATGGCAAGGGGTGAAGTACAACAAAACTACCTATCTAGGCAAGTTTAAATGAGGCCGGAAACAACGAACAACAATTCCGGCAAAAACCCCATGTGCATATTTTGGTTATGGTACTGTTCTGCCCTAAACCATATTTTAGAGTTGTTAAACATGCAAAGTAAATCCACCATGTTAAACTAGGCATTTTTCTACCCCATTTACATATAAAGTTTATTAAAATCCGAGCTACGGTTATTTAGTTATGATTATGATCATTTTAATAAGTTATTTAAGCAAATTTAAACAAACAACATCTTAAGCATTTTAAACATGAATGAAAAAGACATATTATGAAACTAGATGAAAAACTAAGCATATTTCATATATAAGTTGTTTCAAACCGATGCACGGTTAATTAGTTATTAACAATGCAAAATAGTGGCAAAATGATGTAATTATGCATGCACTAGAAAATGATAAAACCCTAAGCAGAAAAAAACATACTTGGGCCAGAAGCATCATGGTGCAGCGGCCCAGCAGCGAAAGTAGCCCAAGTGTGCATGGTGTGTGCACGATTTAAAACAGGGGTGCGACAAAAGAAGAAAAAGAAATGGGGAGAACCCATGATTCGATCCCAGGACCTCCTGGTGTGTGCGTTGGGCACTGACCATTGCGCTGGTGCTTTGTTCGTGGCTAGAAAGGGAGATCGTAACTTATGAATAATCCAAATATAAGAGCCTTCTTCTCCATGGATCACAGAAGAACTAGGTGACGACACCGGCGAGAAAGATGGCGATCATCTCGATCACAGGCCGACGGCGGGGGTGCGGAAATAGGTGGGGGTGCTGGCCTACAAGCGGGGTGGCTGCGTGTATCGCCCCGAGACCGATGTGCCAGGTGTCCTCCAGTTATTCGCTGTTGTTGCCTTGTCATTTCTTGTGTGTCATGCATTGCATATCATGTCATCATGTGCATTTCATTTGCATACGTGTTTGTTTTGCATTCTGGCGCTCCTATCTCCTCCGATAGTCCTTTCTACCTTCTTTTCATGTGTAGGGGTTAATCATTTCCGGGTTGGACCGAGACTTGCCAAGCGGCCTTGGTTTACTACCGGTAGACCGCCTGTCAAGTTTCGTGCCATTTGGACTTTGTTTGATACTCCAACGGTTAACCGAGGAACCGAAAAGGCCTCGTGTGTGTTGCAGCACAACACCCTTCCATTTGGGCCCAAAACCCACCCAAATCTCCTCCATCATCTAGAGCGTTCGATCACGATCGCGTGGCCGAAAACCGCACCTCATTCTGAACTTCCTAGCTCCTCCTACCTATATAAGAGCACCCCTCCCCGAAAATTCCGGATCAGATCCAACCCTAACCTAGCTCCCTCGCGCCGCCGGACAATTTCCCCGCCGGCGGACATGTCCAGCCGCCGCGCCGGACCAATTAGATGCCGCCACATCTCCCATAGGCCATCTCTCTCCTCCGCGCCGCCCGGCCCGTGGGGCCCATCACCGGCCCGCCCCCAGGCCGCGCCGGTGCCCGATCTGCCCGAGCGCCGACGTCCTTTCCTCCGCCGCCTTGCTCGCCGGAGCATCACCAGAAACCGCTCCGGCAGCCACGCCGCGCGCCACCGGCCGCCGCCCGGACCGCACGTCGAGTGCCGCCCGATCCTCCGCCATGCGCC
>NC_041382.1:440081383-440093525 GCF_002162155.2 Triticum dicoccoides
CCCGCCTGCCTCGCCTTCGCCGCCACCCTTCGCTGCCAAAGCCCGCTCCAACCACCGCGATGTCGCCGGCAAGCGTGCCGCACCGCCCGCTACCGCCTCTGCGTCGCCGTGCGCCATCCGCCACCTCTGTGCCGCCGCCGCGCCGCCGCGCTTGCTCGTCGCCGGCCTCCCACCTCGCCGGAGTCCGCCCCGCAACCGGATCTGGACGGGTGGGATGAGATCCACCCGTCCCACGAACCAAACGGCCCCTCTGATCTGGATCCGCTCCGTCCCGGATCCCTCCGTCCCGTGTTGACTTTCGCGGATGTAAAATTTCACTCTCCCCTAAATTTCCAAATTCAAATGCCCATGTTCATCATGCCGTAACTCCGCATTCGTAGCTCCGATTCGCACGTGTAGCATATCAAAATGTTCGTCTCAGAGAGTAAATCATTTCATCTCATTGAATCATTTTCATTTGAGCTCATCTTGATGCCCGAAATTCTTTTGGAAGGGAGCTATTTGAGCTAATTGTCAGATCTGTTTCATCAAATAGCTATTTGTCATTTTTGTCATGATTAATGTGTGCATGATATGTTCCTGAGCTCTGCATGTGTTTTGTTATATGCCATGCCATCTTTCCAGAGGTGTTATCCATGTATTTTTGTGATATGTGTGGTGACTAGCACAAGCTTGCAAAGTGGTGCATTCGTTAATGCTGATTTCGGGGACTTAGAATTTCACAGTCCTTGATCTGTTCTTATCAATATGTCATATGTTCATGTTGTTTCCTAGCGATCCGTGCGTCTTTTGAGGATGATTAGTAAGGATGGTTTGTTAACATTGTGGTGCTCTATCCATACATGTCTTTGTTTGCATTTATGGAGCACCCTAGCTTGAGTCAATCGAGCTCTACTTTTGCTATTTCGTAATTCCTGGCAAATTGTCTACTTGTTAGTGATTTTGCCGAGGATGTTGTTGTCGATTCGTGCATGCTATGTTGTTGTTCTTGCCATGTATAGCTTATATAACATGTATTCTTGATGGGTGTATGCTTAGATTGTCATGCCTTGCTCTGTAGTGAGTGCATCGAGCTCGTAAACATGCCTACTCGTTAACATATTTGCATGTTCCAGTTTTTCACTAAGTATGTAACCTGATTGTGTTTTTGCCATGCTCACATGCATGTAATTGTATTTTCTGATCCCTTTTGGCTCAAGGTCACTCAGGGACTTTTGTTAAGCTCTTTGAGTAGCTCCATTCCATGCCTTGATTTGCCATGTTAAGTTCCTGTAGCATATAGTTTTCATGCTCCAAAGTGTGCTACCTGATCTGAAATTCCAGGCTTGTGTTAATTTCACTAAGTCTGTAATCTGTTTACCGTTTGCACTTTTGCCATGCTTGTTTGAACCTGTTAATGGATGAATTGGCCGTAGCTCAGTGTTCATCTTTTGTCAAGCATCATGAGTGGATCCCTTCCATGTATTTTCTTGCCATGTTTGAGTGCTGTAGCATATTTATCTTGATGCATTTAGATGGCTACTTGCTGTTTATCGCAGACCGGTGCCATATTTGTTTTGCTTGTCATTTCCAAACCGTGTCTCCGATTCCGGTGTTCTTTATATCGATTTCAAGAGAAATCACCTCACCTTTCCATTGGCACACTTGGATTTCCGAGTTGAGGCCAGGTTCAATCATTCCTTGTCAAATCATGCATATGCATTGCATACCGCATCTCGCATATCATACCATGTTCATGTGTGGTTTGTTTACTATGTTGTGTGCTTCTTTCCGGTGTTTGCTTCTTTGGCTTGGTTCCGGTAACACCGCGTTTGTGAGGACCCATTCGGCTACGTCTGTTTGTCTTCTTCATGGACTCGTTCTTCTTCCTTGCGGGATCTCAGGCAAGATGATCATACCCTTGAAATCACTTCTATCTTTGCTTGCTAGTTGCTCGCTCTTTTGCTATGCCTATGCTGCGATACCTACCACTTGCTTATCATGCCTCCCATATTGTTGAACCAAGCCTCTAACCCACCTTGTCCTAGCAAACCATTGTTTGTCTATTTTACTGCTTTGCTCAGCCCCTCTTATAGCCAAGGTTTTAAATAGCGGGCGCTATGAACGCTATTGCGGCCGCTATTGCGGTAGCGTGTCCTAGCCGCTACAAGTCAAAGGCTGCGCTAGGAAATAGCGTGTTTGGCATGATGCTGCCGCTATAGCGGCTGTCAGAGCGCAATAGCGTACATTTAGGTAGCGTTGGTTGCGGTCATAGCGGACTTGTACCTGGTATAAATTTGAGACACGCACTGAACCGGGCCAGCCCTAACCCTAAATCAACGCACTCCTCTCGTTCCCCTTCTTTTTGGTTGGCGGCTGGCGGGCGGCGGCTCCCCAGCGGTAGCACAGCTAACGCCAGATGGGCGGAGGCCGGACGGAGAGGCCTGACGGACGGCTGATGGCTCAACCCCCATAGCCCCTGCTCCATTCCCGTTCGTTGAGGCGGCAGCCGCTGGGCGGCCACTTCCTGCTCGATGCACTTCCCTGGGTCGACGATGGGCCATCTCCGACGACAGCGACAGAGGGTGTCCCCTTCCTGCTCAACGCAGATCCACAGTAGGACGGTGACCAGCGACGAGGCAGCCCCCTTCCTGCTCCACGCCTCCACGTCGTACTGCTCGTGCTATGCTCCTTACGTCTGGCTGCTCTGCTCTGCTCCAATCGGGCAGCTCTCACCACGGTTCAGAGTCAAGGTATTGGCTTTTCTCTGCTTTTCATATACACAAATCGATGCATAGTTTAGTACGTAGATGAAATTGGGCGGGGAGCAAGGGGCTTAGAGCATACAAGTATAGAATAGTACGTCAGTACATAGGCCACTGCTCACTGCGGCACTAACCACTTACTAGTTACTAGTTCTCTCAGCTAGAACAAGTACTAAAGCACCAGATGCACAAAGTTTAGTCTGATAATGATAAATTTGCACAATAGTACTATACTCAGTACAGTCTCTGCATTTTATTTGTATTGTTAAATTTATGTTTATAAATTCAGTTTATAGCTATACACTTGCACATGTTTGTAATTCAACAAATCAACTATCTGCATCATGCATGATCTGCACTGGTAATTCAGTCAAATTAATAGCTTATGTGTGTTTCTTTTCCTGCAGTTGTAGGCTACTAGCACAATGTCTTCAGTCGGATCAGGGGCTTCGTCTATAGCAGCAACCACAACTGGTAGAACAAGAAAAGATGCAGCATGGTAGCATGCTTTACCAATTACTGATGAGTTTAGGACCAAGAACAGAGTTGGGTGCAAATATTGCTTGAACTTTTATAATGGTGGCATTACAAGATTTAAGAAGCACTTGGCTGGACTGAGAAAGGACGGTGTACCTTGCACGCATGTTCCTGATCATGTTAGAGAGCAAATGAGTGCATTGATAGCTGAGAATGATAAAAAGAAGGATAAATCACTAAACAAAATGTTGGCGCTGCGAGAGGAGGTCAGAGGGATGTATCATCAGGGTGGGAATGAGGATGAAGATTGTGAAATTGTTGAGTTTTCTCCTGCAGCAAGTGGAAGCTCTCAACTTCCTAAGAAGCCTATGATCAAGGGTCCAATGGACAGGTATCGTGCACAGCCAGGAGCAGGGAAACAAACAACAATGAATGTTCATTACAAGATCAAAGAAGCAAAGACAACTTATGATTATATCTGCGAGTTCTTCATTGAGGGTGCCCTTGCACATAATCTTGCTAGTCTTAAATCATTTGCTCGAATGGTGGAAGCAATTGGACAGTTTGGTCCAGGATTGAAGCCACCGACACCTTATCAGCTTGCCAATCCTTTGTTGAAGATACAAGTTTGCAAGGTAGATGAAATGTTGAAGGTCCAAAAGGAGGCATGGGTTGCTACAGGATGCTCTATAATGACTGATGCTTGGACAGATCGAAGAGGAAGGAGCTTAATGAATTTGGTTGCCCATTCTTCCAGAGGCGTGTGTTTCCTCCGTGCCATTGAAGCTTCAATGGAGGTTCACGATGCCAAGTTCATCTTCAGCTTGGTCATGTCTTGCATATCTGAAATTGGTGCTGAAAAGATTGTTCAAGTAGTCACGGACAATGCAAGTAACAATATTGCAGCAGCCAAATTACTTAAGCAGAAGCATCCTCAAATATTCTGGACCTCATGTGCAGCCCACACAATCAACCTAATGCTCCAAGACATTGGAAATATACCCATAGTCAGCTCAACAATTACCAATGTAAGACCATCACAAATTTCTTTTATGCACACACTAGATTGTTGGCTATTCTTCGAAATTATGCCAAAGGTGATTTAGTCAGAGCTGGTGCTACTCGATTTGCAAGTCACTACTTGAACTTGAAGAGTTTGTATGGGAAGAGGAAGCAGCTGAAGCTAATGTTTGCATCAAATGATTGGGCTGGCAGTAGTTATGCTAAGAAGCCATTGGGCAAACGTGTGTACAAGCTCGTAATGGACAATAAGTTTTGGGCCAAGATAAACCTGCTAGTGAATTATTTTGAGCCACTTGCCAATGTGCTTAGGCGGGTTGATGGAGACACTCCAGCCATGGGGTTCTTATATGGTGATCTTCTCCAAGCAAAGAAGGAAATAGCAGTCCGGCTCAACCATGTTGAGAAAAAATATGGTCCTATTTGGGAGATCATAGATAGAAGGTGGGATAACAAGATGAAAACAGCACTGCACAAAGCTGGTTATTTTTTGAACCCTTTCTTCTACTATGATAGACAGAGTGAAATGGCTGAAGAAGATTTCATGGAAGCAGCCATAGAGTGTGCATCTGTTATGTACAAAAATAACATAGAGGTGCAAGACAATATTGTCTCCCAGCTTAGTTATTATACTGAAGCCATGGATTCATTTGGAACTGACATGGCCATTAGACAACGCAAAGTAGCAACTATCACTCCTGGTAAGAATGCTAGAACTTGTGAGAGTCTTTCCTGAATGTTGCAACCTGGTAGTGATGTACTTATTTATTTGTTTGACTTGCTTGTTTGCAGCAAGATGGTGGACCATGCATGGAACTTCTGCAAAGGACTTGAAGAAGATGGCTATTAGAATCTTGAGCTTAACTTGCAGTTCTTCGGCATGTGAAAGAAATTGGTCTGCATTTGAGAGGGTAATAACATCCCCAATTAAGCTATTCCTCAATTGCTTAGTTTCTTACCATTTTTTGTTTGCATCATGTGAATTACTAAATGGAATGTACTATTGTATTTGTGTTTTAGGTACATTCAAAGAAGAGGACCAGACTAGGCCAGAAGAAGTTGAATGATCTTGTTTACGTGATGTTCAACAAGAGGCTAGACTCCAAGTACTCTTAGAGGGAAAGGGACCCACCGCTTCCAAAATACATTGAAGATGAGCCACCAAATGAGTGGATGTTGGATGAAGAGCTACTACAAGATGATGAGTCATCTGAAGATGAAGCTGAAATTGACATCAATTCAAAGGGGAAACAAAAATCTGTAGCTTCAAGAACTAGAGGCAAAAGAGCTCGTACAAATCAAGATGTTGAAGATGAGGAGGAAGAGGAGGAAGTGGCAGAAGAAGAGGAAATGGAAGAAGAGGATGAGAACCAAGAAGCTGAGGAGGACAATGATGAAGACCAAGAAGTGGACATCGATCTGACTGTTGAAGATGAAGAGGATGGTGAATGACTTGAATCTTGCTTCTTGCATGATCTGACTTGAATCTGTTTTTATTTTGCGTGATGGTCGTGGCCTGACGGTGTCGTGCACTCTTGTTGTCACTTGTCAACTTTGTTAATGTGTCATGCACTCATTTCTATTTTTCCTTCTGTGATGGATGGATGGTGATTAGGTCATGGCTTGATGGATGTAGACTACAAAGTCTGAACTTATTTATTTGACGATGAGTGCCTATGACCCAAATATGCTGGTGGTTGTTGTTTGATATCATGATATGGTTGCCTATTTTCATAATTCTGTTCAATTCAAGTGCTTACATGGTTGCATGGTTACTACTTACATGGTTGAATATTTCCTGATGGACCAATTATTCAATTCAAGTGTCATATTGTTTTCAACTGATTAGAATACATAATAATATGTAATTTGCAAGTGCTTTTACAAAAGCTCTATGCGGGCGCATAGCATCCGCAATATCACCTGCTATCCATATTCCGCTACGCCGACCTCAATCCGCTATCACCCCGCTATCCGCTATATAAAATCTTGCTTATAGCGTTGTTAGTTGCAGGTGAAGATTGAAGTTTGTTCCTTATTGGAACATGGAGATGTTGTTCCTTGTTGGAACATGTTTACTTGTTGGGATATCACAATATCTCTTATTTAATTAATGCATCTATATACTTGGTAAAGGGTGGAAGGCTCGGCCTTATGCCTGGTGTTTTGTTCCACTCTTGCCGCCCTAGTTTTCATCATATTGGTGTTATGTTCCTGGATTTTGCGTTCCGTACGCGGTTGGGTATAATGGAAACCCCTTGACAGTTTGCCTTGAATAAAACTCCTCCAGCAAGGCCCAACATTGGTTTTACCATTCGCCACTTAGCCTTTTCTTTCCCTTGAGTTGGCTGGCTCAAGGGTCATCTTTATTTAAACCCCTGGGCCAGTGCTCCTCTGAGTGTTGGTCCACCTTGTCAGCCGCCGGTGGACACCAGGGGCAACTCTGGGCTGGCCTACCGGAAGTTTGGACAATCCGGTGTGCCCTGAGAAAGAGATATGTGCATCTCCTATCAGGATTTGTCGGCACATTCGGGTGGCTTTGCTGGTCTTGTTTTATCATTGTCGAAATGTCTTGTAACCGGGATTCCGAGTCTGATCGGGTCTTCCCGCTAGAAGGAATATCCTTCGTTGACCGTGAGAGCTTGTCATGGGCTAAGTTGGGACTCCCCTGCAGGGTTTTGAAATTTCGAAATCCGTGCCCGCGGTTATGGGAAGATGGGAATTTGTTAACGTTCGGTTGTAGAAAACCTGAAGTTGACCTTAATTAAAATGCATCAACCGCGTGTGTTACCGTGATGGTCTCTTTTCGGCGGAGTCCGGGAAGTGAACACGGTGTTGGAGTTATGCTTGACGTAGGTTGTTCTAGGATCACTTCTTGATCATAGTTGTTCGACCGTGCTTTGCTTTCTCTTCTCGCTCTCATTTGCGTATGGTAGCCACCATATATGCTAGTCGCTTGCTGCAGCTCCACCTCATACCTTTACCTTACCCATAAGCTTAAATAGTCTTGATCGCGAGGGTGCGAGATTGCTGAGTCCCCGTGGCTCACAGATTACTTCCAAAACCAGCTTGCAGGTGCCGATGAGTCCATGCAGATGACGCAACCAAGCTCAGGAGGAGCTCGATGAAGATCTTGTCCTTTGTGTTGTCTCGTTCTAGTTGAGCAGTAGTGGAGCCCAGTTGGGGTCGATCGGGGACCTTGTCGCATTTGGGGTTCTTCTTTTATTTTGGTTCCGTAGTCGGACCTTGATTGTTTTGGATGTTGTAATGCTGTATTCATGTAATTGTGTGAAGTGGCGATTGTAAGCCAACTATGTATCTCTTTCCCTTATGTATTACATGGGTTGTGTGAAGATTACCTCACTTGCGACATTGCTTTCAATGCGGTTATGCCTCTAAGTCGTGCTTCGACACGTGGGAGATATAGCCGCATCGAGGGCGTTACAAGTTGGTAATCAGAGCCTTCCCCGACCTTAGGAGCCCCCACTGCTTGATCGAATTAGCTGACGAATTGAGTCTAGAAAAATGTTTTGAGTCATTTAGGATTACATATATCGGAGAGGTTAGGAATTCTTTTTACTCCCTAGTCCCTTCATCGCTCTGGTAAGGCATCCTGACATAGAGTTTTGACTCTTCTCTTCTCAAATTTCACTAAAAAAATTTTTAGGATCACGCGGGTATCTTGGAATCGTTCCGATGGTTTTGTGACGAGAACATTGTTCTTGGTGCCTCCTGACATTTAGGGGTTGTGGCAGTGTCCCGGGGAGTTGAGCTCCGAGGTGTTGTCGTCACAATTTTATCGTTGCAGTTCTGGAATACCTGAGTTTAGTTTCGCCGACATTGGAAATCTCTTTTATGCAGTTGTTGCTGAGATAACCTCGATGCCACCCAGTACTGGGGCGGGAGTTCGGGAGTATTGCCATAACTCGTATAACGGATGCTTTTCGAAGGTTGAGGTAGATGATTTCCGAAGGTTTCTTGGTTATGTGTTGAAGGATGGATACAGCTGGATGTAGGATTTGCTAGTTTGGGTGAGATATTATGCTTCCCCTGTATCCCCAACACCTGATTGCATAACCGGAAAATTTCGGGAGTTTATAAGTGGGAATTCAAGTAAGGATATCCATCCGTCAGATGTATGATATGAAATTGGGGTTCGACGTCTAGTGGTCTGCCTATTCACGGTTGGTTTTACAGTGGTCTCGTTGTGTCTTAAAGAGTCCTTGGCTATGCCGACTTGGGGACGCTTCGTATGTCATGTGCACTGCCTTGTACATGATGGTGTTGTACGATCGAGCCCGTGTAGGCCCCACCACGAAAACTTCAGATGAAATCTCTATCATATGTTTGTTCCGGCTTATTCCGCAAGCCAATCCTTTGTTTTGTTTTGAGTTGTGGTATTCAAGTTGCTTCAATGTCAAATGTGGATTCCACACCTTCCCCCAAATGGTGTTCTCATACTTCGATGTGAATACTAATCCCTCTCGATCATCGACTTTGTCATTTCAATTTCTTGTCAACCGGTGTGCTTCTCTTCAAGTGGATCCGATCATTTCAACATCCACAAAATCCAATCTCAGTTTTTCATCAACGTTGTTTGTTTCATCCGTCCCCAAGTTGCCTTTGTTTTCCCGCCCACCCACCCTTTTTCTTCAAGGACTCAGATTTCTTAATCAAGTATCATCTCACTGATGAGAAGTCTCTCCATTCATTTTCTGTCAATATCCTTATCCGGTGTTTCTCATGAAGATTCTAACGGAGCTTCAAGTTCGTCACTCTTCACTCGTTTTCTTCTCCGGTGGATTCAGTTCAAGCTTTTGGTGTTGATCATATCCTTTTTCCTTGTTTCAGAAGTTTTATCATACCGGTGCACCTAATAAAAATTCACTTCTCCCTATTCATTTGTTCGGGAGTGCTGAAGATATCTCGAAAGGCTCATCTTTCCATTCAAGATCCATTCAACCTATTTCGAGGTTGTTATCTCATTCAAGCCCTTTGTTTTCAACCGGTGCAACCTCTCTTTTAAATCTTTTCAACGGAGTTTCTTTTGAGTGGGCCCTAACCCACAAGTCTGTTTCCAGGATCTTACCTGACTCTTCTTATTCTCCCGGAGTTAATCTCAAATTCATTTCAAAGTTTGACGTAAGAATGAGTTATCATGTCAAATGCCCTTCTCCAAGATCTTTCCAACTCTTTTCATCGTTGGCTCAATCTCTTCGCTTTTGATTCTTCCGGAGTGCCTAAATAATTCAAGGTGGTGTTTCTCGTCGTATTTCTCAGATTTTGAAGACCGAAGAAGAATTTTCCTCCATATCTTATCCATTCTCTTCAACATTCGTGATTCTAGCTTGTTGCCATCCTCTCGTAATTTTTTTGATCGTGAGAATTTTTTTCACCTATCCGGAGCAATTCAAGAGTCTTCTCAGTTTGTTATCCGGAGTCCATCAATTCAGGTTTATTCATTCTCAGCTGTCAGTTATCAGTCTCCTATCTCACCGGTGCTTCGTTCAAGTGATCTTTAATCGGCTCGTGATCTCTTCGTTCTCATGTATCTAAATGCTCTCAAGCATTTTCGTTCATTTTATAGTTCTTCCGGTGTTTCTTTATGTTTGATTTGTTCTTTTTCAATTCTTATGGTGGTTCGTTCAAGATTCTTCTTCCTTCGTGTATCATATCTATGTATTCGTTGTTTTCAATTGTACCGGTGGTTCATTGAAGACCTTCTCAAGTTTGTGCTATATCTATCTTAATCCTTTCTATGAGAATAAGTAGTGTGCCAAATCCATTGTTTGTCATCAATTTAATTGGTGAAGGAGAAGCATAATGTAATTCTTATTCTTGTTTCCTTGAGGGAATTCAATTCCTTATTCCGGAGCCTCATCAAAATTCTCGGTTTCAATTGTTTCATCTTTCTTTCCCCGGAGTTCCAAGTTTTTCTCAATTATTTCATCGCGAAGATCCATCTAATCATTACAAGGATTCACCTTGTGTTTTCAACGTCTTTTTCCTTTTGTTTGATCATTCTTTTGTTACTGGAGTTCTTCATGAAGGTTCTACATGATGGTTCATCAAGGATTTAATTCCTTCTCGAAGTTTTCATCGACATTCTTTTCAGAGGAGTTCAAATATTCCTCTTCTTGCATTCCGAAGTGCAATCCTTTCTACCGTATCATCGGAGGTGGTGTTATGTCATTCTTGTAAATTTCCTTCGTGTTTCATGATTCACAAGTTATCAAGTATGAGATATTTTAAATCCATCAATCTCTTCTTTGGATTTATCTTGGGATATATTTCACATAAAGCTTTCCTTTAAGGATTGTCGCTCTTATGGTATTTATCATTGATCCAAGTTCTTCGTTTATCCTCCCGGTGAAATAAGTTTCTCGTCTCTTTGTTCTTATCAATCCAATTCTTTTCCGTGAGTGGCAGGTTGTCACCTAATATATTTGAGATATATTCCATAAGACCGTATCAAGTTTATTCTTTTTGTTGTTGGTTTTCCTACAACTCCGTTCTAGCATTTGTTGTAAGAGTGCTCCCTCAAGATCTTGTTTCCCTTCGTTCATTCCATTCCATTCTTTCTTTTGTTCCGGAGGCATTATGACGTTGCTCTTTTCAACCCATCATCTCATTTTGTCAAGATCATGTTCTTTTCATGCCTATCCATTTAACCGGAGTGTTGTGCCCTTTTGCTCAAGTTCTTTTCACTTTATCATTCCTTGTACATCTCGTTTTAACCGGAGTGATTGCATGTACTTCTTGTACTTTGCAACCTTTCTCTTATGTCTTTCAAGCTACAGGGTTCTCGTGATGTTCCTTGTTCCTCTTTTCTAATGGAGGTTTTCAACTTTATTCATCTTAGTTGTATTCTTTCTTTCAAATTTGTTCAACCTCTCAAGGTTCCTTGGTTTCACTCATTGGTCAAAGAAGCAACTTAGTTTTACCTCTTCGCTTTCTCTTCTGTTTTTCCCTCTGGTGCCATTCTAGATCTCGGGACGAGATCCTCTCATAGTGGTGGAGTGTTGTATCGCCCCGAGACCGATGTGCCAGGTGTCCTCCAGTTATTCGCTGTTGTTGCCTTGTCATTGCTTGTGTTTCATGCATTGCATATCATGTCATCATGTGCATTTCATTTGCATACGTGTTCGTCTCATGCATCTGAGCATTTTCCCCATTGTCCGTTTTGCATTCCGGCGCTCCTATCTCCTCCGGTGGTCCTTTCTACCTTCTTTTCATGTGTGGGGGTTAAACATTTTCGTATTGGACCGAGACTTGCCAAGCGGCCTTGGTTTACTACCGGTAGACCGCCTATCAAGTTTCGTGCCATTTGGACTTCGTTTGATACTCCAACGGTTAACCGAGGAACCGAAAAGGCATCGTGTGTGTTGCAGCCCAACACCCTTCCATTTTGGCCCAAAACCCACCTAAACCTCCTCCATCATCTAGAGCGTTCGATCACGATCGCGTGGCCGAAAACCGCACCTCATTCTGAGCGTCCTAGCTCCTCCTACCTATATAAGAGCACCCCTCCCCGAAATTTCCGGATCAGATCCAACCCTAACCTAGCTCCCTCGCGCCGTCGGACAATTTCCCCGCCGCCGGACATGTCCAGCCGCCGCGCCGGACCAATCATATGCCGCCACGTCTCCTGCTGGCCATCTCTCTCCTCCACGCCACCCGGACCGTGGGTCCCATCGCCGGCCCGCCCCCTGGCCGAACCGGGCCGCGCCGGTGCCCGATCCGCCCGAGCGCCGACGTCCTTTCCTCCACAGCCTTGCTCGCCGGAGCATCGCCGACAACCGCTCCGGCAGCCACGCTGCGAGCCACTGACCGCCGCCCGGAACGCACGTCGAGCGCCGCCCGATCCTCCGCCATGCGCCGTCGTCCGCCCCGCCGCCAGG